>NC_056726.1:37481763-37686763 GCF_019279795.1 Protopterus annectens | reverse complement strand
AGAACTACAGCAAGTGGAAAGGCCACAGGCATACCTAGCAAAGACTGATAATGCCTTCAAACACATTCCCTATGCAGACTGACTTTCAAAACCATAGCTAGAGTGCCTTGCATACTTCCTACATAGAGGTTACCACTGCTGGACATACACAGTTATGTCACACCCATACCAGCTGGTCAACCACCATGGCAACACCTCACAATCCGTCCAGCCTACATGACCTAGGGCCCTAATCCTTGTCACCGCACTAAACAGCACATGCTGGAGGTACAGGTTTCTGTACACAAATATGCCATACCCTGGACTAAACCACCCAGCATTAACAAACAAGGCTCCTTATTAGTAGATGTCATACATACCCCTGATGAATGTTATGGAGATAGGTAATATGCCCTGCGAGTCACCTCTGTGTAACCGTTTCACAGGAGCAAGTAAAATCACATTACATGTGTCCCAAAGGGTAGGGTAGCATATGGCTAGGCTGCCCTAGGCTCAGGGCCAATAGCATAGTACCTACCTATGACACAATGCACACACACACATGTACTCAGTGCAATACCAGATATGTGATGTTGAATGAGTGTGACACTGATTGTGTGCAAGGTCTGTAAAGGTGTGATAGCTTAGTGTGAGTTTGTGCCTGTCATGGTAGTTGGTGTCCTTGGTGTGAGGCCAGAGAAAGATGTGTCACTTATCGGGATGCAAACATAGTAGATTGGCATATGTTGTGCCGTACTTCCCTGTGTACAACTGCGGTGTCCCATCGTAGGCAGAAGCAATACATGTATGCTCAGTAAGTGGTACTGCTGTTGAATCCAGCTCACATATGAACTGTTGTACAACCTGATGTTGTAGGCCTAAACACTACAGTATGGTGTATGTTCACATTCCCTGGTAACACTGTCTGGTGTGTTTCCTGTAGTCTGCACAGATTACATACCTCATGCATAGGTATCTGTAAGTAGGGGCACACAGTACTATAAGGTACACAGTTAATGCTCATCTGTGTTGTCATACATTTGTGTGTTGTATGTATGTGTAATGTGTGTGTAATGATGCCTGTACCATGGCCGCAATCACATGTGTGTTACAGGGTACGTGTGTACCTGGCAGCATGTATACTCTGTGACAGCAGTATGCTGGCTATAGTAACAACTGTGCACATATGTCAAGTAGGGGTATGGCATCAAAGACTAGGGTGGATTACCATTGAAACTGTAAATGTGCATTGCATTCATTGCACGGGATGACAGCATTCTTCATCCATTAGCTTGATACATACCCCCAGTGTGAGGTTGTGCATTGTATCCCACACAGTGTGCCGAGTGCTTGTGTATACTAGTTTTTTGTATGGAGTGTGGCACTCACTGTCAGACAGTTAAGTTAAGTGATATCAGTACATTAGAAAATTAAGTGTGCCACATGACTTGCTCACATATTTTCCTTTTCCTTCCAGGGTGATGGTGCATCAGCGAAACCCACCATATACAGCAGCAGAGGATCAGGAGATCCACCAGAGCCTGGTGCAGAATTACTGTGTGCTGTTTTCCAGGACCAGCCAGAACCAGCATGAGAGGGCTGCACTGTGGCAAGATCTTGTCTGTTGGGTAAATGACATAGGCATGCATAACCGGACATATGAGCAAGTACGCCATCACTGCAGTGATTTAATTAGACATGTCCGGCAGCGTGCATCTGATATTCACAGACAACAGCTTGCCACAGGCGGTGGGGTACCTATCCATCCCCCCTCACCAGTGTGGAGGAGCACCTCCTAAGTGTTGTGGCTCCAGACCAACAACAGCAACATCCATAAACATGTGTCATCATGGAGGCCGGAGCCACCCAGCATGTTGAAATGGAGCGTGCAGGTAACATACCATATGTGTAGTTGACTGATCTCTGTACTGGTAGTTTATGCATGTGTGAGATGTGTACTGTTTGTGTAGCTGTTAACCTGCCTATTCTTCTGCAAGATTGATCTTCTGAGCATAATCTGTACACCTGTGAAAGCCACCTGTTGTACTACTGTACTTTATCATACTCACAGTATCAATGGCACAGTTGTGGCCACTGGCAATCACTGTCATATTTTTGCAGGTCCCTCTGGAGTGGCAGCAAGGTAGCCAATCCATGCTGGTGAGTGTGTAATAACAATGCTATTGCTAATGACATGTGCATGTCTATGGAGGTGTAGTCTGTGCACATGTAACACACCTACGCATAATGCATGCTGTGCATGTTTGCTGTGAGACTATGCATATCCCATTATTCTCAATAGCTGCCCCACTCACATGCAATACACAGAACACACAGTACTGGACATTGTATAGGCATACCTGATACATGTGTACACAACACACACATGTTTGGCATACACACTACACCTTAGCCTGCTACACATGTCCAATTATGACACCTGCTGTATGGCCACCCTTCAGTATCCCACTTCTCATCTACGCAGCACACATAATATACCTGAGGGGTAGAGGCCTATCATGTCTTTGTGCAACAGTCTTGAACAAATAATACATTTGAGTTAGGCAATGCTCACTATTGGCCACCTTACAAACCCATGTAACAAGTGGCTGTGTAATTGTGGATGTAGTCATGTTACTGCACGTCAGGTACAGCATGCTAGCTGCCTGTCTGGCACACATTATTATTGTTGACTGACCACAAGAAGCAAGTTGATCATGGCTCACGTTACTACACTACATCCAGTTCTGCCGACCACAAAAGTACACATAGCAGTCATTGCATAGCACCGTCATGTGTTTTGTGTGTGTGTGTGTGTGTGTGTGTGTGTGTGTGTGTGTGTGTGTGTGTGTGTGTGTGTGTGTGTGTGTGTGTGTGTGTGTGTGTGTGTGTGTGTGTGTGTGTGTGTGTGTGTGTGTGTGTGTGTGTGCAAATATATGCACCCACAGCTTGTAACACTTGCACAACATTGTTATGTCCTTGTACACCTTGTGTCCCAGGGTGGAGACAATCACTGAACAAATACACACAAGAATCAAGTACATGTATACTGTTATTAACAAGGGCTGTCCACACTTGCACTGCATGGTCCTGTGAAACTTATAATCTGCATGCTGACATGTGTGCAGTGATGTTTTTCCTTGTGATACTGTCACCCACCCTAAAACAGTATTGTGCATGTGCTGGATTGCAGGTGTGTCTGTGTTTGTATCTGCTGTACTGAGGAGTATGCTGTGCATGTGTGCATGTGTGCCTGTGTGCATGTGTGCACGTGTGCCTGTGCGCATGTGTGCATGTGTGCCTGTGTGCCTGTGTGCATGTGTGCCTGTGCGCATGTGCGCATGTGTGCCTGTGCGCCTGTGTGCCTGTGTGCATGTGTGCATGTGCGCATGTGTGCCTGTGTACCTGTGTGCATATGCGCATGTGTGCCTGTGCGCATGTGTGCCTGTGTGCATGTGTGCCTGTGCACATGTGTGCATGTGTGCATGTGTGGTAATATCATGTACACATTTGTAAACTCTGTTTCCTATCTTCCTCTCACAGGTTCTGATGTTGCTGCGGTGGAGTGCAGCAGGGAACCTGAAGCCACTGCTGGGGATAGTGATTATGATGATACATGTGTAATGGCACAGGGAGGTGTGACAGGGTCTGTCGTTGGTCAGCCAATTGACACTACACAGCAGTCAACCCCATTAATGCGCGCAGTCATCCTGCCTATACATCCATTGTCACCAATGTCCTTAGCTGAGGGACAGCATACAGTGGGCATTGACCAGGGTAGTGTGGTATCATTGGCACATGCATCCCCTCACAGCAGCCATGGCCAGCTTCCTGACATGGTACCACACAGGCAGATGTCCAGGGGTTCTCGTGGGAGCATCCGTGGTCATACTGCCCCTGTCAGACATGCCCACAGAGGTCTTTCAACCTCAGCTATGTTGCGGGCTGTAATGCAGGCATAGGCACATATGGAATGGTACACCAGACAGGGTCTGAGGGAGCTTAGAGCACATTGCACCACTATGAATGACACTATGCATGACATTGCGTCTGCCATCCGTAACATCAGCTAGGTCATTGAAAGACATTGGTGGGACACATTAGATCTCTTCCACAACTACATGTCCAGGAGCCAGGACAGTGCAGGATAGTTGAGGCGTCGACGTGGACGTATGCTAGCAACATTATCAGCTGGCAGTCATCGCAGATGACAACAAACCTGCAGCCGCTCCCATAGTGCCAGTACCAGCCCCAGCAATGCTGGGTCTGTGCTGTCATTAGACCGTCCGAGAAGACCACATGCACGTGGCTCTGGACAGTCCTAGCAGGGACATGTGTCCAGTCAGCAACCCACTGCTTCTGATGACAGTTCCCAGTCTGGCTTAGTACCTGATACTGTCCGTAACACCCCTGCCAGGCACAGGTACCATGTCCGTGGCCAGAGACAGTGATCTGTATGACCTGGCAGGTACAGTCTGTGGCTGTCCACAAACACCCGTATATGGCAGCCACATGGTGGAACTGTGTGCATGCATACACACACACATAATGCTAACACCTAGGGCTAACACATACACACACACATATTGCAGCAACATTGCCCCATGTTGTACTGTTGTCCCTCACTAACACACACACACACACACACACACACATACATGTCAATTGGATGTGTCAATGGCAGACTCTGGCAAACCAAGTACACATCCTGTGCATATGATGAAACTGTGCCACCTCCTGCCATCTGTAACATTGATGCAGGAACAGGTTAGCATGGTGCTGATGCACAGGGTGACAACATAGCACTGTAGTAATATTATCATGTTGTTAGTACAGTGTAATGATATTGTTGTGGGTATATTCAAGCATGCATGATGCATTACCTATGTTTGTCATTGCAGTTTTGTATACACCAGTGTTAATTCCCAAAGTGTACTGTCTGCACATGTGCCACATGGCTGTTGTGTGTACCTGTGCCTGCATGTGTTGGGGTGTGGACAGTACATGTGTGATGTTTGCAGCACTGAGTTGCAGGTGTACATTTGTGAACATGGTTAGCATGGAACATGACATGGTTTGACAGTATGCTGTGGGTGATACGGTTTCCAAATGTCAATGGTCTGCATTCTGGTAGTATACACAGCTTACATAGCCTGACATTCAGTGGTCATGACATGGTGTCTCAACTGATACACAGATGTAGGAACCTGGTGTCAGTGATATCCCTGCAGTACTACACTATATTCTTACTGAGCCACACACATCCCTGGGAACAATACTCTTTGGCATATAGCAGTCTCACGTACATGCCAACACACTACTGATATGTCCATCCACGACTGCAAATACATACAGTGGCCTACAATGCATTCTACACATGACACACCTAACCACCACAAGGGTATCATAAAGACAGATACCTGCTTTCCAAGCCATGCTGTATTGCTGTAACACAACTGTGGCATTGGCATCGGCATGTAGTTAACATAGTATTCCAACAGTACCATGTAGGTGGTAGCACCCATCATGTAGAACGGGTAATGGTGTGTACATGTGGACAAGTGTTATCTTGTCTTTCCTGTGATATTCACATTTCCAAAGGTATTCTGCTGTCCCTTGGTGTATCACCTAAGCAAGAAGGTGTCTGTATGCATATCGGCAACAGTTGCCATACACCTACACTGGGTGCCCATCACTCACAGACTTTGCTGTGTTTTAACATGTCTGACATATACTTCAGACATGAACCCTCACCCACATTAATCTATCAAAGCTTTCATGGGTGTGTGTCACATAGTTGGCCTAGGACACAGATCACTGCAGTAGCCTGCATTGTCACCAACATACATGTATGGCCTAAGGTCTGGTAAGCTGCGGCACATGCTGGCAACGGTAACAACTGTAATCATATGGGGCAGCCTTCACACATAGGAACTATTAAAGGTGACAGGTACATATCTGTATGTGGCACACACATACCTGATGTGTGCATTGAAATTACTGTTATAATAATATGTCATACAATAATAAAAGCAAAACACGCAACACATTGACAAATGCACACATGGCATTTGTAGAATTCAACCCCCTACCTAACTACGTCATGATACTTGAGAGAGACGCATTAGCGCAGCGTGCTATTCGCATTACTGGATGATTTCCCTTCTCCTGGTGTATTTATAGGGTGCTGACATCATCAGTCTTTCCAAAGAGGAATGTACATCTTTTAGTGTGTTATCCCAGTCTTCAAAAAGGCCATTCCTTTCACAGAGAATTGCATATACACACAGCGTTTGCAGGATTCAAACCCCTACCTAACTATGTCATGATACTTGAGAGAGACGCATTAGCGCAGCACGCTATTTGCATTACTAGATGAGTTCCCTTCTCCTGGTGTATTTATAGTGTGCTGACATCATCAGTCTTTCCAAAGAGGAATGTGTATCTTTTAGTGTATTATTGCAGTCTTCAAAAAGGCCATTCCTTTCACAGAGAATTGCATACATACACATCAGATATGTGTGACTGACTGCTATACTCAGACATGGCCTAAGTGTGTGAGCATGCCCAGTTCAGCCTTTCCATGGATTTGTTGCCTGACATATGTCTCATTTATCCAAGTGTGTGAGCATGCCCAGTGTGACCTTTCCATATGTTGTGATCTGGAGTCCACTACATTTCTGGTTGTGTGTGAACATGACCAATATTGACATTTATACTGTGTGTGTTGGAAGTATTGTTGTGTTCTTACTGCCGGACTCCTTTGTGTCATAACTCAACAGTGATTATGCTGTGCCTGCAGGGTTTCCATGTGATAGTTTGCAAAGACTTGGCAACATTCTCTCTTACAGGCTGAGCACTGCAATACTGTCATGGTGTAGTGGTTCAGTACTTTCACTATGGTGCACAGTATCATGGGTTTGAGTCCTATCACTGCTTTAAATGTTCATACTGAGCAGACCAGACTGGTTAAGGGCACGTTGGGCAACTATGAGCATGATGCATTTTATTCAGCTATGGCCTACTTAAACCAGGCTTGTCCGACATTGCTGTGTAGTCACCAACTTGGGTGGACATTGCCAAACATTACTACACATTGACCACAGTTGTACTAGTTGGTGTGTGTGATTCTGTTCATAGGTTCATACTAGGCTATCTGCCCTAGGGCATTTATAATCCTAGCCAGAGTGTGTTTGGCTTTCAACACACATTTTAAGTGGAGTTTGCCATGACATTTTTCAAGGTTGGTATACTGTGCCTCTGTCTAACAGTGACATAGAAGTGATACCCAGGATAAACCTACAATCTCCCATCCACTCATCAAGATTCCTCTTGAAGAGAGTCAATGAGGGACTCTGGCTAACCTGGAGTGGGGGCTTACTCAAGAGTGGGGGGAGCCTCTGGGTTATGAATCTGTCACTCCAGCATGTCATATTTATTTCAGTCCTGAGGTTTAGGTCTCTTGAGCGCGTACCTTGATGGGATTCTGAGTTTCCGAGGTACAGCATGTCCATTGATTCCAGGTTGGACATGGCTTTATACATCAGACACAGATTGCCTCTGGGCAGGCGGTATGCCACTGAGTGGAGCTGCAGTTTCTTTAACCGGGCAGAGAATGGCATGTTTTTGAGCCCTTTGATCCTCCTGGTGAGGTACTTTTGTGGTCTTTCCAGCTGCTGCAGGTGTCTGATAAGGTACATCCCACAAGGGGCATTGTACTCAATTGTGGGCCTGATGAGGGATGAGTTAAGAGGCACGATGACCTCCCCTGATGTAGATGTGAATACCTTCATGATTAGGTGGGCTATATGAAATGTTTTTCTAAACACTTTGGCCATGTGGTTATCGAATATGAAATTGCTATCAGCTTGAGTCCCCAGGTCCCTTATCAATTCTTCCGTACTTAATGGATTACCACCTACGTGGTAAATTGTGGGCACTTAGTTTTTGACAAAGGGGAGGACTATACACTGTTTTGCATTTAGCTTGAGGACATGGCTCTGGCACCAGTTGTCTGTTTCGATGAGGCCCTTTTGTAGGATGTTTGTGTCAGCTGGAGGGTCAATTAAGGTGCCCAGTTGGCAGTCATCTGCAAACCTGTTCAGCAACAGTCCTTGTGTGTTGGGCTGTACCTCTGAGAAAGATATACCAAACAAGGGAGGTCCCAGGACTGAGCCTTGTGGGATGCCACTTGTAGCTGGTTTGGGGTCTAACATGGCTCCAGCATTTCTGACCATGTGGGTTCTGTCCTTGAGCCAGTTTGCAACCCATCTAGTGACATAGGGGTTTATATTGAAGCTGGTGATCTTATCTATGATGACCAAGTGAGGTACTGTATGGAAGGCTTTTGCGAGGTCCAGGTAGGCTGTGTGGACCACCGTCCCCTCGTCAATGACCTTGGCAACTGTTTCTAATGACTCAACCAGGTTTAAGAGGCAGAATCTGCCCTTGACAAAGCCAAACTGGGTAGGATCCAGTGTCTGTAGGTCCCCAATATGTTTATTTCTCAGGTCCATGATGATCTTTCCATCGCTTTGCAGACCAAGGTAGTCAGGCTTCTGGGGCGATAGGTTGCAGTATCCATTGAGGTACCACCTTTGTGGAGAGGGACCACTGTTGCTGTACACTGCTCTTTGGGTACATATCCTGTGGTAAGGCTGAGATTGAACAGTGGTTTTATGTTTGTGCTCAATTATTCTTGGGGTTCATGTTGGACACAGCCCACGGCACCGTCTGGTCCCATTGATGCTGTGTGTTTTGCTTTGGAGAGGCTGGCTGTTACCTGAGCATCTGTGATGTCAGGGGGCCAGCACTCTGCTGGGATAGATATTTGCCCTTTTGGTGGGGAGGGGGGGGAGTTTGCACTGAACCTGTCAGCTCAGATTTTGGCAATGTCTGTGGGTTGGTATATTGTTTGTCATTTTGGACTACTTCTGAGCATATCTGGGGATTCCCACGCAGGTTCCTACCATAAGTAAATAATGCCTTGTGATTATCCTAGGTGTCCTGTGCAATTTTTATCTCAAAGCTGGCCTTAGACGATCTTATGTGTGGCCATAGTTTTTCAATAATAATGAACAGAAATGCCTTCCCTTTTTGGGATTTTGATCTATCATATAGTAGCTTCCTCCTTGTATTGTATGGTTTGTTTATGGCTGGGGTCCACCGGACAGGATGCCTGGCTTTGGAGGACTGTGTCTTGGTTTTATTTGGGATTGCATGATCCATGCATTCCTGCTGGTGTTCATAGAATGCGTTTTTAAAGGGTTATGAGGTCTGGGCCATATTTTCCACAGGCACAGGGGCTATGAAGGATTCCACCTCAGTTTTGAGGAGTGTGACATTTGCTTTAGTGAATAATTTTCACTGTGTTTTTCTGGCAATGAGCTGGGATCGGGATGTGAATATCCAGTGAGATTACTCTCTGGTCTGATCTTACCAGTGAGGGATACACTTCTGGTCTTGGGCATAGAGTCGCCATGCTGGTGATGATCAGGTCCAGTATTTTTCCCCTGTTGTGGGAGTGGTAGTAAGTTGTTCCATAGCATTTTGTTTTATAAATTCTGTGAACCTTTGGGCTAGGCTGTTAGGGCTAGGGTAATGCTCCCAGTCTATGTTTGGGTAGTTGAAGTTGCCCAATATAATGGTGTTTGGGGAGACCTTCATATTTTCATGTATTCTCCAGTCAGCCAAGTGTGGTTCCTGGGTTTAGGAGGGTGGTCTGTAGCAGGCTGTGAACTGGAAGGCAGTTTTAGCCACTGTTAGTTGCACATGGATAGTCTCCAATGCTTCATGCTGTGCCACCAACCTGGGGGTATGGGTATCTTTGACAAATATTGATACTCACCCTCCTTTTGTAGTTTGTTCCATGTTTTGCAGCTGTAAAGCATGGTATGAGGTGTAACCTGTTAATGCTAGGGTGCTCTTGGGAGCCTTGGACCAGGTTTCTGTTACTGCACAGATATCAACATTCTCCATGCTGAGGAGAGTTTGGAGTGCATGTATCTTGCAGTTTAGACTTCTGGCATTGAGTAGCATTACTTATAGTTTCTTATCCCTTGTGATACCTATGGAGGTGGGTTTGTGTTTTGAGCCTTACCTAAAAAAGGCACTATGGGGATGACAAGAGCCTTTGGCAATATCCAAAAGGCCACAGGTGATAGGTGAAATTCATCCCTAGTGAAGCATCATGTCTTGTCGAGCATGTCATCCCAGGCTGACAGGCATTGTATCCCCTTTCACTGACACCAATACCTAAGCCAATTGTTGTAATTGATCATCTTGTCTTCATATTGTGGCCTCATGTTTGGTGAGGGTAGGATGATTCTCAAGGTAATCAAGTTTGCATATACTACATGGTGGTAAATGCTGTTTAGCACTACCTTACATTGCTTAACACATGGCAATCATGCCTCAGGTGGTGCTGCAGGGCTGCCTATGTCAGATGCACATACTGCACTTCCTATACATGTTTGAAAACAGGTAGTGTCAAGTTAGGCATCCCTTTTACTATATGTGCGAGTCAGAGAGAGGTATCATTTCCAGGGTTCCTACTGAGCCAGTGTATGTGCTATGCGTTGCCTCTTTGCCAAGGCCAAGGCATACTGGGCACGCCTCCTTCTGCCTACTGGGGCAGGCTCAGGTTGTTCCTCCTCCTAGTCACGCTCTGCCTGTGATGGCCTTGGCACTGGTGGGGGGCTGTTTGTCCCAGGCCTATGCTTGCCCTGCTGCAGCTGTTTTTGCAGAATCATATTATGTAGCATAGCACAAACCGTGACAATTTGGTTACATGTTGTTGGTGAGTATTGCAAGGCTCCACCAGATGTGTCCAGGCACCAGAACCATGACTTGAGCAACCCAAACACACGCTCAATTACATTTCATGTTTGTGCGTGTGCCTCATCATGGCATTCCTGTTCAGGTGTGTGTGCGTTTCTGATGGGTGTCATCAGCCACGGCTCCAGTGCATAGCCAGCATCCCCCACTAAGTGACCATGTGGGATGTCCCCATTGGCAACTCTCTGGTACAGCTGCATCAGATGCCAGATATGGGAATCATGGTAGCTTCCAGGGCAGCCAGCACACACATTCATTATTATGCCCTGGGCATCACACATGACCTGGCAGTTGATGGAGGGGAAACCTTTGAGGTTAATGTAGGCCCTACCCCGCTCACCGGCTGGTGCTTTGATGCGTATATGCATGCAGTCTATTGCACCCACTACTTCAGGGTATTTTGCTATTTGCTGGAAGAGACGCATATTGCTGGCCAATACCTCATGGGAATTGGGGAAATATACATGATCACCGACATGTGTTGACATGGCATCCAGGAACTGGTGCAGTACCCTGGATGCTGATGCCTGTGATATCCCCATCATATCACCAGTTGGTCTCTGAAAGGTACCTGTTGCTAGTATTCTTAGGCCAACACATACCTTGGTTTCCACTGGGATGGGTTCCCCTCTGTTGGTTCTGTGTGTGAGGCATGGCCTGCATAGCTCAACTATTTGCTGCAGGAGGTCTCTGTCCACTCTATAGCACTCCACTATCTACAGCTCATGTAACCCCTGGTAGTTGACCCTGGGCCTGTACACTCTTCTCAGTCTCCTCACTGTGGGTTGTCCAGCAGCATTTGCATTGTCACCACCCTCAGCATGTTGCATATGTCGCCTTATAACAGCAATAGCAGCCCCTAGCATTTTTTGTCTGAGTGTAGCTTTTCAGTTTTCACTTCTAGTAGCTTACTCCAGTGTTGCAGTGTCTCTTGAAAGAAACAAACTGCATTGTTGTTTGCAGAGTTTTAAGTGCTGGGCTAGGCTAGTGTTCTGCCTGTGTAATTGCTTGATTCTGATTGTTTGCACCTGCTAGCTCTACTAGTATTCCCTGGTAGCTTTCTACTATTTGTTGTGCTTCCTTTTTCCTTTCTGTTTCCTCGGGGGAGCGACGCGCATACAAGCGGAAACACGCTCACAGCAGCTAACACGCGTGCACACATGCTTACACGGACTAAAACTTGCTTATTCAGGTTAAACCACACGCACACCAGCGCAAACACACTTACAGGTCTTCCAACAGCCTGATACATGCTTACTCCAGCTTAAACGTGCGCACTCACGCTTCCACGCGTGCACTCTGTCTTGCTTGAGTTTACAGATGAGCACACACACGCATACCTGCTCAGCAAGAATCTTTGGTGTTATCTACAGTATACACCTTCCATTTCTTGGCTTTACCTGGCCTACCTGTTGACACACCTCTTTCCATGATGTCTAACTGACAGCTAACACATGCCACTGTGCTCCAATGAGCTTCACTACTTTCATACATACCCCCCTTGTGATGTCACCTATCTCCTACTCTGTTCCTCCCCATATCCTACTCCTACACTCCACTGACTGTGTACATTTGCTATGTAAAAGTGTGATTCACTATCCTAACACTCATTTACATAGGATTGCCTACTAATGCTTGGTTACATGTCTTAGACTGGGCTTCTCCCCTTAGCAACCCCTACTCGGTGGCCATGTTGTCTTCAGCCTACTATTCCCTTACATTGTCATTTAACAATTTTCATAAATTCCACGTTTGTGGCTTTTATTGTTTAATTTTATGATTTTTATAGTGCACCCCATTTGCGCGGCGCTGTGCTATGCTTAAACATCGGAAATCGCCGAAAAAAAAATCTTTTTATTTTAATTTTGCATCTGGGAAACTTTCCAATGGCCATATATTTGGCCATTGGCATGCTTCCTCAACCATATGCGACCTTTATTTGGAGCTGACAAGGCTCCATTGTGCTATTTGCAGAATGGTACTCAGTTGTCAACTGAGTACATTTCTGCAGCTAACACGTCTCCTACTCGGACAGGTTTGTGCTTCCTGGATTGCAAATTTACCTCATTTGCATGTCTTTCGGCTGCAAGTGAGGTAATTTGCATATCCCAGCCCTGTCCGTGTAGGAGACGTTTTAGGAGCTCTCTTACACGCCCCTACAGGCTGTTCCTGGATCGCTCGTCGGACATGATGGCTGCATGGAGTCTTACTCTACTCGTAGACTCCGTGCAAGCCATCATGAATCCGGCCCTTTATGTTCTTATCATTGTAGTTTTTGGTTCAATTTCTGTTTTATTCTGATTCTCAGCAGTTATTTGAGTTTATGGGTTTCCCTATGAAATCATGAAAATTGATTTTCATCTCACCATTTATTACAAATTAGTAACCAAAAAAGACCCCTTAAAAAACACAAAAAAATCTTTTTTTTGCAAGAGGGCAGCCCCCCTGCACTCGCAGATGTGGGGAGAAAGCCACATTAAATTTATATATACCAATTCCATGGTCATACCATAGTGAAGAAAAGGGGAAAAGATACCCTACTGGCTTACATAATACAATGCTTTTTTCAGCAAAACATACCACAAGATTAAATTCTCAAACTTTATCTGCTCAGTCAGCTATTAAATGTAAACATGTATGTAAGCCGAGTTTATATTTTTTGTGTTCATAATCATTTTATAAGAGAAGACAGTGTGTGTGTGTGTGTGTGTGTGTGTGTGTGTGTGTGTGTGTGCGTGTATGCGTGTGTGTGTGTGTGTGTGTGTGTGTGTGTGTGTGTGTGTGTGTGTGTGTGTGTGTGTGTGTGTGTTTCTGGCTGCATATGTGAGTGTATGTAGACAGATGAGTGGTTTCAGGTGAGTGTATCTATGTGAGACTGTGTGTCTCCCTGCATGGTTGAAGTAAAGACTTAGTTAGGGATGGGTGGGGTAGGTGTTTGTGTGTGTGTGTGTCTGTGAATGGGCAAGTGAATAATGTGAGTGCAGTTGGATGGAGGTTGTGTTGTGCATGAATGTGTAAATGTGTGAGTGTGTGGGGGCTGTCATGCCTCTACAATCTCTGAACTAATGAGCACATTTTGCATTACTGGGTGGGGGGACACTCTGTAAAATCAGAAAAGGTTGAGAGGGGTGTGTTTGCCTCTTGGGGTGGGTGTCACATTACAGCATTTCAGTATGTGTGAAGATTATAAAACAAATATCTGTCTGAGCCAGGTATGGAAATTGGGTATATAATGAAAGCTAGTGGTAGGACGCAGAGGTCCAAGAAGCAGTAAAGAGGTATCAAACTCCTGACATACTGTCTGCAGAAAATTGCTGGTGACTCTGACTGATAAACAAGTACACAGAGCAGTACAAAGTAAGAGAGGAGATGAGCATTTTGGATTCAGATCATGATGCACCACAACAGGCACAATGTTTGCAGTGCGGTCAGATAATAAGTAGATAAGAGGCTAGAGATTAGGAAACAGATAAATGGGCGTTCCTGGACATAGAGAAGGCATTCCTAGACATGGAGAAGGCATTCCTAGATAAGGAGAAGGCATTCCTGGACATGGAGAAGGCATTCCTAGACATGGAGAAGGCATTCCTAGACATGGAGAAGGCATACGACAATGTCCCGAGAAAGCTGATTTAGGCAGTCTTGTGAGCTTTCAAAGTCTCATGAACTTAGAATTAGTGCAAGCTATGTGCAAGGGCACAATGACACAAGAACAGTGTTCAGA
Source organism: Protopterus annectens (assembly GCF_019279795.1). Taxonomy (NCBI): domain Eukaryota; kingdom Metazoa; phylum Chordata; order Ceratodontiformes; family Protopteridae; genus Protopterus; species Protopterus annectens. The sequence continues at coordinate 37,672,224 of NC_056726.1, read as the reverse complement.
CTTGCAGACAGTTCCTAGTGGTGGTTTGTGTGCATCAAGGTTCAGCTTTGCTGTTCATCCTGGCGATGGACTATATTAGCAAACAAACTGAAATGGACTGACAAACAAAACTGCTGTATGCAGACAAAGTGGAAATACAAGCAGACTCTGAACACAAACTTCAGCAAATGGCAGGAAATGAAATACAAAATTGTAGGCACATGGGATAGAAATGAGTACACATATGACTGTTCTTATGGCAGCAGATTGGAGTAACCTGAAAAAATCTGAAAATTGAGTTAGATGTTTTACAGCTTAAAAGACTCCTAGGTCTTCCAGAACACTATATACCAAGGATGTAAATATAAGTCACAGCACACTTCAAACCCTGTACCCTCAGCATTCAACGCAGCCTTTAAGCAACATTTTAGTCCTTGTGCTACCACTAGAAATCAGGGATACTCTTAACATAGTGCCTAAGTCACTGAAAAACAAAACAAAAGAAAACATAAAAAATGAACATTAAAAAGGGGGGAGGGTTTAATAATGCACCTTTAGCAGAGAAAGCAGCTCACCAAGCCAGTGCCTTCCACCTCTAAGCTAACTGAGGATGGTTTGTATGGCAGGTTTTTTTTTTATACTGCAAGAAGTTTGAAACTCAAGTGTCTGGCAATACTGACTAGCTGCAGTGGTCTGTGAATTACAAGGGACAGGGCATGTATAAGAGGCAACATCAGGAACAGTCTGCAAAATCAGGGAGGGTTGAGAGGAGTCTGTTTCCATGTATGATGTCAGTGCTGAAGACTTTGGGACATAGTTGGGGGGGGGGGCATTAGGTCACACCAGGGAGAAGTTTTAAAACAGTACTTTGAGTCATTTAAATTTTAATAGATCAACTGACCTTGTATCACAATCCACTTTTCAAATAAGAAATATGAAAATAAGAAAACTGAAACTCTATTCCTAGCATTATTTACTGACACTCAAGGATCTGTGATTTAATGAGATCAGGGACAATAATAAAAGTCTGCATCTGTCAGCTCAGGAACAGGTAAGAGGTTTGTCAGTGTGTTTGTATGTGTGTGTGTGGGGGGGGGGGGTTGTGTGTGGATGTCTTTGAATGTGTGCATGTGTTTTACAGAGTAAATAATAATATGCATGAACTACCAGATATCTTTACCACAGGAAAGTGCTAATTAGCACTCATGATACTTACTGGAAATTAAAAAATATGCAGATTAGTAAATTATGAGCTATTTCCTCATTGCAGCTAATGTCACTGAGTTCCATTTTCGCAGCTCATGGAAACAGTCACTTTTGGCTGCAGGTCTTACTGCCCATGTTGGGATTCTTTCTGAATCCCAGAACTTATATTGCAGTGTTATCATTTGAAATGCATTATTCAGTCAGTTCTTATTTCTTATTTATTTAGTTAGTTATCTTTGTTTATCAGGAAAGTCTGACTAGGATAAAAACATTTTCAGTGGAGGCCTGGGCAGAAAACGTCACATTTAATACACATTTTGACATATACATAAAATACAATTAAATGATATTAGAAGAAATACAAAATATAGGTAAGCGTACACATGAGAGAAAGTGCTTTACAACAGCTTAAACATCATTTAGAAAAAGAACGTGTATATGGCTTGCACATATATATACTTTGTTGAACATTCATTACAAATAGACATGGGCTTGTGTATTGCAAAGGGAGTGACAGTATTGCAAAGGATATTTTAATATCACCAGCATTTTCTAGTAATTAAAACAATGAAAAAATAGACAGCTTAATTATGAAAATTTTAGAAAGTATGGATAGTGGTTGTTAATGTAATATAGTATGATATGTTAGCAGTACAGAAACTATGACAGCATCATTACATTTAAGATGGAGAAGTAAAGTAATTATGAACAGGACAATGGTTGGGGCTATTTGTACTGTTATAAGGAGTATTAATTTTGGATAGATGACAAGACATAAAGAGAGAGAGAGAGAGAGATGAAATTGTATTAGAGGGAGTACAGAGAGATAGTGGGTGATCAAATTAGAGGAAAGAAGAGATTGAGTCCTGTCATTTAAAGCCTGTGATTGATATAATTTATGTAAACAAAGTCAACCCTTGTGGACAGATAGAGAAAAAAGGGGAAGTAGAAAAGACAAATATTTGGAGAAAAGGTAGCAGATGGGGCCAAAAATATTCTGTCTGGCAGCCGAGCAGGAGCAGAGGCAACTTTTGCTTAGATAATGTTTTAGTAGTAATGTGAAAGTATGTCTCTTGTCTGTATTAATTCCCATTCCTGTTTATATACTTAAGTCTTATATTTTGCAATACTCAAAATATCCATTTCCAGCAATAACTGAAAGGCTATTTTTGTTCTATATTATCAAAGAAGAGATATGTTATTAGTTCCTTAAATTCTTTAATGCTTTGTAGGATACTGTCAAAGGAAAAATATACTTTAAAAATGATCAAAACATGGTAGGTTCAGGTTAAGGCACTTTAATCTTGCAGCAAGGAGACAAAAACATGCTATTACAGAGTTTGTCTAACTAGAAACAGGAAATACTTTCATTTTTATACATTCTCTAACAAGACATTGCCTACCAAGCTGACGTAACAAAAATACAAGTCTTTTCATCATCATTTGTGGACCATCAGTCCCATGAATTTCTACTGATTTAACAATTTTTGTGAGAAACTTCCCGAGAAAAACAATGTGGCCTTGATTACCACCAGTTAGATACATGTTATGTTATTCTTCAAGGTACTATGGCTAATTCAAGCACAATGCTAACAGTTCATTTCTCTAATAATCCTTTGTCTACTTTATCTCTAAGCTTCTGCAGCTGCACATGTTCTCATGCTTCGAACAGAGCTGATTGTTTAAAATCATTACATTTACAGAATATAGTATTGTTCATTAATTCGTTCCTGACCTAGCAGATAAGCACCTGCTTCTCAAGTACATTTCCAAAAGGCATAAACATGAATATTGCTGTGCTAGCAATTACTAGGTCAGAGGGCATCTTGCAAGTTTCAGAAAGCATACTGCAGTTTTCAAAAAGCATCTTTTTCAGTCTCATATGAAACTCAATTTATATATCACAGTGCATGTAAAATAGAATGAAAAACGTGTTAATTCTTTTGACTATTAATTAGCATTTAAGCATACACACATTAATAGATATTTTTCTAACATTTCCCTCCTGTTAATACTTTTTAATTCTATTTTCAAAAAAGAATAAACAATTTGCTTCTTTTCCTAACCTCTTCCAATCAGGATTTGCGGTTAAGAAAGTCATTTAGTTTAAAACTTTTATGAAAGTGTTTCACATTCTAACAACTCTTCAAATTCAGTACTTTGATACATAGTCTCAGATACTGATATGTCTATGAATTCTTTTATCAATTTCTTCATGCAGGGGATTCCACAACAAACACTATTAGGAGTAATCCTACCCCAATGGCAATCAGTATGTTCATTAGGATAGAACCCCACCCCCCAAATACATTCTGTAAAAAGTCTGTCAGAGGGTTTGGGCCTGGTTTGGTCATGGCCGACACTTGCTGAATCACCTCAAGATGATCGTTAATCTCATGCTGATGATCAGGAATAAACGCACAGCATTCTTCTTTGATTAAAGCGCACGTCCCACCCCTTGCCACTAGGGTGAAGTCAAGAGCCATTCGGTTTTGGAGCACTACAGTTCTCATGGCATTCAGTTCATCAGTTATCAGTTCAAGAACAGAAAAAGTCACATTACTTATTACTTCGAGAAGTTTGGGCAGTTTTCGCAGCTCCCAAATTGATTTAACTGCGCCATATGCAGGTAATATGCCTGCCCACGATATGACAGCATCACTCAAGTCCATGTGCGCAAGTTTGGTTCCCACATTATGGTGGTCTTTCCAGCCTGCTTCGATCTGTCCCACTGGATTCTCAGGTTTAACAGTCTTTTTGGTTATATCTCGGGTGCTTCGAATACTTCTCTGAGGCAAAACTGCAGTGTGTCGTATGGCCGGGACCAGGTATCCCAAAAAACAACTGCCAGACCAATTCTCAGGTAACCATTTATATGCTTTTTTACCACACACAAAATAACAGTCCTCTACTTTAGTTGTTACTTTGTTACTAAATGACTGCCCTGCATGAAACATTTTCCTATCTATTACTGATAACGGTTTAAAAAGTACAGGATTACATTGTACCTGATCAAGAGTCATTTGCATAGATTTAAGAAATGAGTTATAATCTGTACTACAAGATCCACCTAAATTATTTGCTTTTGTATAACATTTATACTGTACAGTGACATTGCACTTGCTCCATCCCACTTGGATGGTATAATTTTTGTAAAAACATACAATTCCTTTTTGTGTTACAGGCAAATACAGTGCTACTTTATCATATGTTTTAATAGCAACTGTGTCATAAAACAGATTTTCCCAGGTTTCATTGACCCCCAGGGAGATATCAGCCATCAATAAACCCCCGTATGCTGTTGGTATGGCCGTGCAGACCCAGCAGTTCAAAACATTAAAAGTCTCAGAATACACACGTGTAATTGCCTGATAAGTGTTAAAGTTCGGATGCCAGTCTATGTTTGGCCCATCACGCTTAATCAGTTCAACTTTTGTGGCAGGAAAAAGGAGTGGCCACAACAAAAAGAACAATGTGATTAGCATAGCTATCAAAATGATCATGTAAGTTTTCTGAGGTTGCTCAATGTCTCTATTCACTCTATACCTGGCCATTATTTTCTCATTGTACAACAGTAACAATATTTTTGTCCAATTCAAAGTTCTTAACCAGTTTACAGTGTGTCAAATGAATCCAGGAAGCACGATCCACGATCTTGACTGCAGTGGGTGTCAACAGTAGTACCTGATACGACCCTTCCCACTTTGGAGAACTCCATTTCTTTTTCTTCACAATCTTCACCCAGACCCAGGTGCCTGGGGCTACTGCTGCTTCCGATTTCGGTTGCTCTTTATCTGAAACAGAATTTAACTGCAAAAGTTTGTTATTCAAAAATCGTCTCATATAACCTGCAAGTGAACTGTCAGCCTCTTGCTCTGCAGACATGAGAGGTTTCCACTGAGGTGTATAATATGCCCTTCAAACAAAGTTTCAAAAGGAGTCAATCCCTTTGCATTTGGAACAGTTCTCATGCTCAACAGTGCCAGAGGCAAACAGTGCACCCAGTGCTTTTGTGTCTCACTCATCAATTTCCTAAGTTTATTCTTCAATACCCCTTTATGCCTCTCTACTAATCCTGCAGATTGGGGGTGGTATGCGCAATGATTTTTTAACGATATTCCGAAATAGCGACTAAGTTGTTGCACTGTTTGATTCACGAAATGTGTACCGTTATCACTATAAATCTTTTCCGGTATGCCAAATCTGGGTATAATTTCTTTAACAAGGACCTTTGCAACAGTAGCTGCATCTGGATTTTTAGTTGGAAAAGCTTCCACCCATTTGGAAAACATATCTATAATGATAAGGCAATACTTTTTATTCTCACATTTATTCAGCTCTATGAAATCTATACAAATAGTATGGAACGGATACGGTGGTGTAGGGGAAACTCCCTTGCTTAGGCTTCAATGCCCCTTGTGCATGATGCTTGTTACAAACATGGCATGCTGCACAAAAATTTTTTGTATAGTTTGTAAATCCATACGTTGCAAACACTTGATTCACTAACTGTACCATCCCCCCTGTTGAGACATGGCTCTGCCCATGGCTCAACAAAGCTGCATATCTAAACAAGTTAGATGGCAGAATTGGTTTATTTTCCTTGGAGATGTACAGTCCCTTTTCAAGAATTGCTCCTCGTTTTATCCACTTCTGTTTTTCTACATTTGTAGTAAGTGTCTGCATTGTTTTCAACATTTCTAAATCTAAAATCTCAGAGGGTTGTAATTCCTCACTCAAAAGAAAAGCTTCTGAGGCTGAAGCTGCCTGTTTTGCAGCTGTATCAGCCCACGCATTACCTTTTGAAATTCTATCCTGTTGCTTGGTATGAGCTACGCATTTGCAAATAGCTACTTTTTGAGGTAACTGAATGGAGTCTAATAAATCTAAAATAAATTGTGCATGATTAATTGGTTTACCAGTAGATGTTATCATTCCTCTATTTTTCCACTGCTGCGCAAAAACATGTACAGTAGAAAAAGCATACTGACTGTCAGTAAAAATATTCACTTTCTTACCTTCTGCTAAGGTACATGCCTTTGTCAAGGCAATCAATTCTGCTGCTTGTGCAGATAAGTTGTGTGGTAAAGATTTTGCTTCTAATGTCTAGGTATCAGAAACAACTGCAAACCCCACTAGAGTCTGTCCTGTAGGACCCCTCCTGCACGAGCCATCCACATAGTATGTCACCTCGGCATCATCCAAGGGAACATCTGTAAGGTCTTGTCTTGGTAATGTCTTTTGCTCAATCTCCTGCAGGCAGCAGTGTGTTTTGTCATCTGCAGGGGTCAGGAGTAAGGTTGACGGATTCAAGGTTGTGCATCGTTCAATTGTCATATGAGGTTGGCTCAACAGTATAGTCATACAGGAAAGATGTCTAGCAGGAGAAAGATATGCTACTTTTTCTTGCAGTAAAATAATTGCGACTGCATGAGGCACTCTCAATGTGAGAGGGTAGAACAACACTACTGAGGCCGAAGCCTGCACTGCCATTGCAGCTGCAACTACTGCTTGTACACAGTGGGGCAGGGATCGCGCCACTGGGTCTAACTGTGATGAATAGTAAGCTATCGGGCGTTGTTTGTCCCCATGTTGCTGTGTCAACACTGATGTCATATAACCTCGCTTACAGTCTACAGTTTGGAAAAATCGCTTATGATAGTTTGGTAATCCTAAAACTAAGGATGATGCTATCAGTTGTTTTAACCTGCAGAAAGCTGCTTCTGCTTCTGGTGTCTACTGTAATAAATCCTGTGCTGCCATCGGCTGTTTGAATATCAAATTAGTCAGTGGAGCAGATTCCAAAGCATAATTTGGTATCCAACTCCGACAGAAGTTAGTAGTTCCCAGGAAGGACATCATTTCCTTCTTGGTAGTTGGTCTAGGTGCTTGTAATATTGCTGTTCTTCTGTCCTCATCTAATATTCTGCCTTCTTTGGATATTACATATCCCAGGTATTTAACTTGCTTTCTCCAAAGTTGTAGTTTATTTTTATTCACCTTGTGTCCTTGAGTAGCTAAGAATTGTAATAATGCTATAGTATCCTCTCTACATTCTTGCTGGGTGGGGGCTGCCAGCAGAATGTCATCTACTTAAAGTAAAATCTGACTACCTTTCGGTGGGATAAATCCCACCAGGTTGCTTGCCATTTCTTGTGCAAATATTGTTGGACTTTCACAATATCTCTGTGGTAATCTCATATATGTATACCATTTCCCCTGAAATGTAAATGCAAACCAATGTTGGCTGTCAGGGTGTATCTGTATTGAGAAAAATGCATTACTAATATCTACCATGGAAAAATACTGTTGCTGAGGTTTTAAGTCATTCAATAGAGTGTGCGGATTTGGCACCGTTGGTGCCCTAGGTATAACTGCATTGTTCACAGCTTGTAAATCTTGGACCATACGTCACTCCCCATTCGCTTTCCTAAAAGGAAATAAGGGTGTATTACATGGTGAATTGTGTGATTCTATCAGGACTCCTTCCTTGAGTAAGGCTGCTATTATAGGTTTGATCCCTATCTCTGCATCCTTCCTCAAGAGATACTGCCTTTTCTGAGGTCTAAATGCTGATTTTGGCATAATTGTAACTGGTCCTGCTGTTCGAATAAGCCCTACATCTGACTTCCCTGTTGACCAGAGAGTCTCTGGTTTGTTTTGCAAGGCTTTTTCCTCTTCTTCCAATAACAGTAATACTCAACTATTCTCACTTGCCTGTGAGTGCACAGCTGGGTGTGTCTGTGTTATCCAATTCAATTTCTGCTTCTGTACTCCTTATTCGGAGAGTTCTAATTCTGTCTGCTTTTCCCACCTTGTGACTTTTTCTCCTAAGTCTGCCCATTTCAAACTTCTATTTTTGGTTAAACTAACATGTGGCAATCAATTAGATTTGTAAAGTGCTAAAAATTCCTGGGGCAATGAGCAGTTTACTACACTGTTTCCTTCTGTGTCCCAGTACAAGTTTCGTAACACTAGCCTGTTTGCATGGTTTTGAAACAATTCCTGTTCATATTCTTTATCAGGTCCTGGTCTATTACAGTAATATAGAGTACAATGCAACAAATGTTGTTTGTCAATGTCAAAGGAGGGGGATTTACTGATGGCTACGTTCATCAGTTCTTCGGTTACTGCCCCTGCACCAGTCATAACTAAGTCCTGGCTGTACCAATAATATGCCTCACCCTCCTGTCGCACCACAAAAGTATCCATTTGTCGCTGTGCTTCCATACCCTGCATGGTTGGAACTATGGCTATGCCAAATATCTGCATTAAGTCTCTGCCCAAGAGATTTACTGGACATTTTGCAGAAACCAGAATTTTACTTTTCTGGGTCATTCCTAAAATGGGGTCTGTTATTGCTATGTCATGGGAGAGTGGCTCCCGATACAGCTGTCCATTAGCTGCTTTCACTAGTATATAATCTGGTGATTCTGAATCTTCCGGTAATTTGGAAGGATGTATTAGGGTCCGTGAAGCCCCTGAGTCACACAAAAATTTGACTTCCCTCCCCTCTACTAGAAGCGTAACTTCCGGTTTTGTGTCTGCTAAGTAGAGCTCTAGGCTTAATAACGCTAAGTCCAAAATTTCATTTTCGTCAACATCTACAAATTCATGTACTTCCTCTACCCCTTCTGTCACATCCTCTTCCCTTGCTATCACATTTGCATTTGCCTTTTCCCATTTATTCTCATTCAGTGATTCCTGACTATCATATAGTCATTCCTCATCCTCTTTATTTTCTGTAGTCACCTTTTTATTTAGCCTGCAATCCCTTGCTAAATGTCCTTTTTTCCCGCATTTAAAACATTCACCCTTTTTCTTTCTTTCTTCAAAATCTACTGATCGTTTATCAGATTGTTTGTTTCCCTGGGCATTTTTCTTACCCTTTCTCCCAGTTTGTACTACAAACTACACTTGGGTTTTCTTCTTCTTTTTACTATTGAAATGCCTTTCTGCATGTCTTGCATATTCAGGTAATGGCTGCAATCTACTTGTTCGATGATCTACCATGTGCTTTGTAATAAAGCTGCTGATGGGAGTTATACTACCTTTTAAGAATGCATTCTTTAGCTGCTGCTCATATGGGGAATCATGTGTTTGATCTTCTGGTATCTGCATTCTGCAGTGGTTATTAAAACATTCTAATAATCTAGCATAATATCTATCAACCGTTTCACCTTCTTGTTGAATGCACTGATTAATGCAAGTCCAATCAGCCCTAGGCTTCCATTTTTCAGAGATTCGGTCCGTCAGACCCTTTTCTCTGCCATCTAATTCTGCATTAGTATGTGGGAGTGGTCTAAGCTCTGTCACGGGGATTCCAGTCGCCACTGATCATGTGCCAGTCTGGACCTACAATTTGTCTAACTACTTTTTCTACTTCCTCTCCATTCAAATGGTAACTTAATCTCATACCCTGTAAATCTTCTAACAATTTTCTAAAATTCACTTTCGGATGGGGAATTCCCTCCTTGGCTTTCCGGACATCTTCCGGTGTCCACGTTCTATAAACTAAAAGAGTCGGATCCTGTCCTGCCTGTCCTGCCTGAGGATTTGGTACTTCTGTGAGTGGACATATTTCTTCCTCACTCATAGCTCGTGATTTTCTATTTATTTCATATAATTCAATCTCCCCTCTCAAGTTGCGTGTTCGAGACCTTGTCTCGATAGGATCCCTGACAAACGGTTTTAGTGCTGTAGAAACAGCTGGGTATAGCGGAGGTGGATCAGCTTGTTCACTCGCTTCATATTCTGGTAAGGGAAGTGGAGGGGGCGAATGAGGGGCTGTCGCTATTACCAAGTTATTATCTTCTTTGTCTAAGAACATTGTTTTTGAATTTTTAATCTTTTGTTCCCTGCGATTTGCTTCCTCAAGCCACCTATGTGCCTGAGGAACTCCTAATTGTCGTTGCTTTTTTAATTGACCTTTTGCATCTGTTTTAAGTTGCCTGACAAATTTAATAAGTGCAAGTTTATCTAAATTACCATCAAATTTATACTTATCAACCCATTTTGTATAGTACTTAACATTGTCAGCACGCTGTAATTGCATATATTTCGCGTCTTCAGTTAGGGGCGGGTCTCGGGAACTTTTCGTGCACTGATTTCCCACGTTGCCTCAGCTAAGCTGTAAGTTGTTACGTAACCCTTCTTATCATGTGGTACCACAGCTCTACACCTTTTCACAGTTTATCTAGAATAACTGTCTACCTATTCAGTTTCCCTGATCTATGACAAGACAGTAACCTTTTTTGTCCCTGATCTGCACATGCAAATCTTCCTTGACAAAAACAGTTCTGTAACTAGTCCCTGATCTTAAAACAGAAATAAGGTAAATTCCTCCTTACCTGACCCTCCATGAGTTGATTTACCGGATCGTTGACTCGTCCTCCAATCCCAGATCAGAAACAGTGGCTGGCCTCTTTCGAACGACAATTCAGTCGGAGGTCTTTCAAAACAGAAGAGCCGATTTGGCCTCTTCTCCGTACGGATGCATGCCACCAGGCCCAATTCTGACCTAGGCCTAGAGCAAGAGGTACTTTCCGGTCCAAAGGACCAAACTGTTAAAGGAAAAATATACTTTAAAAATGATCAAAACATGGTAGGTTCAGGTTAAGGCACTTTAATCTTGCAGCAAGGAGACAAAAACGTGCTATTACAGAGTTTGTCTAACTAGAAACAGGAAATACTTTAATTTTTATACATTCTCTAACAAGACATTGCCTACCAAGCTGACGTAACAAAAATACCAGTCTTTTCATCATCATTTGTGGACCATCAGTCCCATGAATTTCTGCTGATTTAACAATTTTTGTGAGAAACTTCCTGAGAAAAACAACGTGGTCTTGATTACCACCGGTTAGATACATGTTATGTTACCCTTCAAGGTACTATGGCTAATTCAAGCACAATGCTAACAGTTCATTTCTCTAATAATCCTTTGTCTACTTTATCTCTAAGCTTCTGCAGCTGCACATGTTCTCATGCTTCGAACAGAGCTGATTGTTTAAAATCATTACATTTACAGAATATAGTATTGTTCATTCATTCGTTCCTGACCTAGCAGATAAGCACCTGCTTCTCAAGTACATTTCCAAAAGGCATAAACATGAATATTGCTGTGCTAGCAATTATTAGGTCAGAGGGCATCTTGCAAGTTTCAGAAAGCATACTGCAGTTTTCAAAAAGCATCTTTTTCAGTCTCATATGAAACTCAATTTATATATCACAGTGCATGTAAAATAGAATGAAAAACGTGTTAATTCTTTTGACTATTAATTAGCATTTAAGCATACACACATTAATAGATATTTTTCTAACAGATACAACTGCCTTTAATATTTTGTTTAATCCATATGCATGTGAAGCAACAGCATCTTTACCTTACTGAGCAAAAGCTTTAAAACCTATAAAATACTAGAGTAAGTGATATCCCTTCCAATATGTTTGCAGATCCACAGAAGCTGGCAATTAGCATCCTTCCTTTTCATAAGACATCATTTTTCAACTGTTGTTTCATGTGGCAATATAAAATCTGAAACACGTTTTCAGTTGCCATTCATCCCAGTACTTCTTTTTATGTTATTTTCCTTTATATATGATTTAGTAATACAATGTTTCTTTGGTTGTTTTCCATTCATTTCCTTTTCTTTGTACAGCTATATTTGCACTCTGATTTTACTCCACTGGAACTCATCTAACTCTTTATCTTCAAATAAGTAAAGTAGCACAACTGATTTTGTCTTAAGAAAATGATAGAAATCTTATGCAACCTCCCTAACCCCCACCTTACACTTCATCATAACTGTCTTAAAAAATAAACTTCTTTTATGTTTCTTTCATTTCCATCTCTACCATCTATTTTGAGCCTCTTGGTCTCCACATTGTTCTCCGCTTTACTTGGATGAGTCTAAGGCATTGATGTGACACTCCTTTGCAAACGGCTATTCATTCTTTTACTATTCATTTCTTTCCCATTTTTTTTTCATGTGCATTGATTGGTTTCAACTTTCCTTCTTCTCACATAAGTCCTTTCTTGGTCTGTGATTTGTTCTAACACTATGGGAAAGTATCAACTTATAAGTATCACTTCTTCCCTACCCCAACTTCTCCTCAAATAAAAGGCAAGGACACCCCAACCCTTTGGTCATGGAATGAAGTCACTAGTTATCAACATCAACATCATTGATCTACATCATAATGTCTGAAGTTATATTATTTCTATCTTCTCATACCTTATTTGCCCTTTACTTGGAACTCATTTAAATAAAGTTTTCTCAGGAAATCTCAGCATTTCATCACAAACCTATACTCTTTTTATCCTTATCAGTCCTTTCCTTTCCTGTTCTTTTCTTCCAGCCATATTCATCCATTCAACCAATAATATTCCTGCATAATATTCTGATGCCATGCTTCCTTCTTTTCAGCTGTTTCCTCTACTTATAGTTTTCATGTTAGGATTTTCATTCATATTGTTTACTTCATGTTTTTCCACAATTTGTTTCCTGCCTTATATATTTCCCAGTGTTGTTGGTATGTCCTATACATTATCTGACTCACAATTATTTTCTAAAGAAATATTAAGTAAAACAAGATAAATATGTAAAAATGCCATCAGATTCAAATGCATTAACCTTATTTTCTCCATGTTGTTATATTTCATCCCTATTTTAAGGGGTTCAGTCTCAACACCCACAAAAACTGACCAGTATGTCCTTTCTTTTATTTGTTAGCAATCTAAAAAAACACTTTCCTAATACCCAACAGTACCCATTAATGCATGAATTATTAATTAAGCTTTCTGAAAGATAACTTGAAAGATTTTCGTAAAGTTATAATACTGTTTATATCTGTATATGCTTTTTGTGTGCTTTCATTAAAAACAGTCTTTTTCCACATGGTAAAAATAACACTGAAATTAATGATTCTATAAAGTGCAATTCCAATTCCCATTTCTAAGTTAATCAGCCAAACCCTTACTTTTATCTCTGTTCAGTTTTAGATTTAACTTCTTTAAGCATCCTTCCATTTATTTAATGATATCTGTTATCCACATACCATTTTTTTGCTATTAAAACTAAATTATCTGCATATGCTACTGCTATTGTCAGACATCCACCTTCAACCATTTCCTGTCTTCATTATCTGTCTTCTTACTGCAAGACTCTCTGACAACACATATTACTAGATTCAGTACATATCCACTCATGAGGTAACTCATCCATTTACACATGCAACTGGCAAACAGTTTCTGTATACTGTTCTTATCAATCCCAGTTCTCACCCAATAGCTTTCTAAAATTTCCCACTCGTGTCTATTACTCACATTATGATATACCATTCCTGTATCACAGATAGGCCAGTCTACCTATTGTGCTTTCCTTATTATAATGTTTACCACTTCTCTCATGAGAATTAATATCTTTTACGCTCTTTTCCTCTTATTCCATATATAGCTGACCATACCAAAAACAGCATCAGATTTCATAGCCTTATTTATATATTGTTAATTTCCTTTTTCTCTCCTCTCCTGAAATAACTATACCATTTAATAATGCCTTATGACCAGTTTATTAACCACTTAGTGTCAGGCTACAGACTTTATTGAAATGCATGTATTAGTCATATGTTGACAAGTCCAATCAAATTCAACTTTCAGTAATCTCCTTTAATAATGTTTTTCAGCATTCAACATCCTTGCTTGTTGTTATTTTATTTTGCATGTCAACTTTTCCCCTAAATAAAATGCTTTGCCTTTTGGCTAAAGATTGCGAATACTAACCTTGCTATGTCATGGATGAACTTCCATGTTATACCAATTTTATCCAAGCCAATCATCCACATACTGTATAATTTGTATAATTTTGAGTTGACACTTACTTGTAGGCCACCAGTTCTGCCGGACATGCATTCCAGCTTGCTTATTCAATGGGAGTGGCTTGCTTAACCCACCCGGCTCCTGATAGGGGCATTACAAATGTTGACTTTACCAATAAAACATCCATAGGAAAATTCCCAAACTGCTTTCAAGACCACTGGCTGGTTGGGATGTCTCCATGTTGCATAATTCTCTATAATTCCACCACTTCAGTATAATTTTATCATAATTACTTTCATTTAACTCCTTCTGTTAAGTGATCAGAAACATTCCAAACTCAGACATGTCTTTTGCCATATCTTTGGAATACAGTAAAATGATGGTTGCTTGCTATTTAGTTTGCAATTTTATACCCCTAATGCTGAGTCCTCCCGCCTTGTCACTCTTTCCATCTTCTTAATTTAGATTAACATCTTGGTGACTCTTAGGTTAACTCAATCTTATTCATCTTGTACCTGCAACTCAGTCCTGCTCAGGCAGGTTAGTTCTAGCATAGAAGGAAATGAAGGCCAGGAAAAAGTAGTCTATTCCCAAACTTACCTTGTCCCTTTGTCTTCTCCTAAATTAAGAACAGATATTTTAAATCACAAAGTTTATTTATTTATTTTATTATTTATTTCCAGTTTGATTACCAGGGAAGTCCACTGCACCCAGAGAGCCTGTTTTCAGTGGAAGCCTGGGGAGAAAGTATCATGTTACACTACATAACATCAAGTGCAGATATTTAAATCAAAGTTTCATGTTTCACTACAAAATGTCAAGTACAGATATTTTAAATAACAAAGTATCATATTACACTACAAAACATAAGAATGAAAAAAATGTAATGTGAAAAACATAGTACATAAAGTGCAATGAAAAACAATAACATGAGTTGGAGAACAATATGCGAGGAAAAACTCAGTAGTCATTATTTTTTACATAAATTAGTATGTGATAAATGAGATCTGAGTCAATTCTATAAATATATTTAAAGAGATATTAAAGATTAGAGACAGTGAGGGGAAATTGAATGATGTCTTAGTATGAGAGAGGGTATTCATATTATGGCTATAAAGGAAGAAAGATAGAGAGAAGGAGATTATAAGAAGAGTGCAGGATAGGGTGTCTTCAGGTTGCTTAGGTGAGTAGGGAGGAAAGAGGAAGAGGTTGAGGAAAGGTCTGCAGAGATTAACTGGATAAGGTAAGGTAGTGGAAAAACAACAGAAAGGAGTGGATTAGGAGGCTGGAGAGGGTTGTGAAGTATGATTTAGGTTGAAGGGGTGAATGAAATATAGTTTGTAAGTTTAGCCAGGATTTGCGCAGATTTTATTTTTTATATCCCTTGTATATGGTTAGCTTGGTGTACTTAATTTAATATTCAGTTGCATATTGTTTGTGTGATTTTCTCATAGAAGTTGACTTAAAATTTCTTTGAATTCTGTGGTAACTTATTCTGTAGCCTTTTCTTTTAGAATTCTTTGTTCATTTGTAATTGAAAATGGATTACTTAAAGCAGTATGCCAATAATGATTTGCTAAAGCAAGCAGTGTACTAAATGCTATGTATATTTAAAGGTAGCACCTGATAACACTTGTGACCTGTGTTACTGAAGCCAGAAAATGGATGATTTGCTTACCATTTACTAATCTAGACTTAATTGTGATGATTGTACTTGGTTGGCACAGCTTGGAAATTGTAGTTACATATATTAATGACCGGGCTGATGAGATAAATAATATTAGACAAATTAGGAAAGGGATATCCACGGTGGTGCAGTGGTAGCATTGTTGCCTCACAGCAAGATGTTCTCCTGTTCAATTCTCAGCTGGAGTGCAGGGAGTGCCTTCTGTGTGAAGTCTGCATGTCTTCCCCGTGGTTTGGTGGGCATTCGAAAGACATGCGTTAATGGGTGTGCCTTTGTTGAAGGTTGAAAGTTAAGCTGGCACCTCGGAGTTCATGAAAAATCTACTGCCAATCATTAGTGGACCGGAGTTCATCTGTGGCAACCCCTAACTGGGAAAAGCCGAAAGACAAAGACAAGACAAGCACATTTAGGAAAGGATGTATCTTGTGTCAGTAAAGATCACTCAACTCCTATTAAACATGATACTAACAATGACAACTTTGAAATTCTGGATACAGATATTCAGCAATCTGATGATTTAGATCATGTAGAAAAAATAAAAAAGAAAGAAATTAAGAAGTTTATAACAAATAATACGGAAGAAAAAAAATGATTAATGTCTGTAATGCAAAAAGAATATTTAGTAAAAAGTATGCAGTTTTATGTAACACACTAATTACAGTAAATTATAACATTGTTTAATCAGAAAACTTTCACTATACAGAAAAAAGCCTATTTTTTTCCAACAAAGAAGGTAGAAAATAGAGGCAAGGGGCAAAAAAGAAGAAATGAAAACTGAATGAGGAAGGACTGGAAATGCTGCTTTAGAAAAAAGAGGGAAAGACTGACATTCACAATATGACTCAAGTTGTGGAAGGACAAGCAGAGCTGGATAAGAATTGTAGGCTTGCAAATGTAATAAGCAATGAAAACAATAAGATTAATAAGACTAATAGTGATGATGATTATTCATTTGAAACAATTGATAGAGGAAATAGTATTGAATTTGAAGTGGGAGATTCTTAAGAACTGGTTGGAAATTATGTACCAGTAATTGGAGATTAAGTTATTAGAGGAACTGATAGTTACATTTGCAAAGAATATAATGGACACTATATAGTGCTATGCATGCCAAAAGCAAAAATACAGCATTGTGAGAAAGACAACAGAATGCCTTAATGTAAAGAAGTATGGAAGTCTTTTTATTCTTGTCACACCAAAAACTAAGAACCCACGAACAGACAAAAGAGCCACAGCCAGAAACGAATGATCACCTCGTTTATTGATTTAACACTTTCATGTAGACTGTAACACCACTTCTTCAGAATCCATTAAAAACACTAACAAAAAAACTATTCTTATACCTCTCCTCACAAATCACATGTTCTAAAAACACCAATGACATCACCAGTCTCATCAAACAAATTACATACATATTATATAAAAAAATGTATGTTGATTCTGAAACTCTATTAGGAATTCACCACTTAAAATATTAATGCAAGTATACACATAAACCAATATGAAAAAAAGAATATATATGTATATATATATATATATATATATATATCTATATATATATATATATGTATATATATATATATAAAAATATATACCAAATCAAATTTTATAAGACACGAGTCGCAAAATACCTGAAATGGACACTAGTTCATTTAAACCTGGTAATAAATGAGCATATAACTAGAGTTGCCATAAAGCCTCCTTTTGTTCTATAATGTCAGCCCATGGCCTCCCTAATGGATTTTTAAAAATAATTGGAAAATCTTTCAGTGTTTTGATGGCATGAGTGAAATAATGGGACATGAACCTAAGATGGTTTACAAAAGGGATAGGTCCTTTAAAGAAATACTGGGAAATGGGAATCAGGCCAAGGAATATAGTAACAAACAAAAGGGGACATATAAGTAGTGTAAATCAATATTAGATGATAGTTGTGTGAAGGTGAACAAACAGGTAGTGTACACTTCTTTTTATTGTACCTGTAGATCTGTCGGTCTTATTTACTTAGCAAAATATCAAAAATCTGAATGGTTTTATATTGGTAAAACCACTAGAAGATTCAAGGATAGAATCTACGAGCATGTGAAGGATACAAAAAACAAGCAGAATAATTAATTGTACAAACATGTAGCAAGACACCTGGACCATGAATTTATATTTTTTGGTTTGAAAAACGTACATAAAAATCTATTAGGGAAGCCATGGGCTGACACTGTAGAACAAAAAGAGGCTTTATAAATGCTCATGTATTACCAGGTTTAAATGAACTAGTGTCCATTTCCAATATTTTGAGACTCATGTCTTATGGAATTTGATTTGGTATATATATATACATACATACATACATATTTTTTTCATATTGATTTATGTGTATACTTGCATTCATTTTTTAAGTGGTGTATTCATAATAGAGTTTTAGAATCAACATTCTTTTTACGTAATATGTATGCAATTTGTTTGATGAGATTGGTGATGTCATTGGTGTGATTTTTGAGGAGGGGTATAAGAATAGGTTTTTGTCAGTGTTTATAATGGAGTCTGATGAAGTGGTATTACAGTCTACATGAAAGCGCTAAATCCTTAAATGAGGTGAACATTAGTTTCTGGCTGTAGATCCTTTGTCTCTTTTTATTCATGTTGGTATAAATTATTGTATCTGCAAGGAGTCTTAAAATGTTAATAGAGGACTTACAGCCACCTTAGATAGCATAGCATCTTACAAACTTTTTCAGAAATCACACATAGAAAGTAGATTAAAGTCAGCATGAATGAAAATATGTTTGGGTAAATACTTACAAGAAAAAAAATGTCTGTTTTAAAAAGTGAAAATGTGTAGAGCTCCAATGCCTAATTTTGAACACATATGTATTCAGACAGGATGTCATGTACTTGCCAAGACAAGGGAATAGAATCTTTACGGAAGAGAAATTGCAATATTTGACTTACACAAGACAGGATTGTGTTAATGCTAGGAGTATTAGTAAAAAAAAAAAAAAAAAAAAAACAAACATTTTTATTGGAAAATTTGACACATTCCCAAAAGACTGATGTTGTTATTATTTGTGAAACATGTTTAAAGAACAATGACTGGAAACCATTTCTAACAGGGTATAAATGTTTTTACTGTAACATATATGCTAACAAAAAAATAAGGTGGAGATGTCATGTTAGGGATTAAAGATTGCTGTGAGACCTGTGATTATTATATGTTCAGCGATGACACCAATACTGTGGATTGTGTAACTGTGACAATAAAGACAATAAAGATAATCCAAGAATATAGAACAGTGGTTGGAATGTATAGACCACCAAATTCAAGTGGTGATGACCTACAGGAATTCGTACATTTCTTGCAAGAAAAGCAGGTGGGAAAATTGATAGTGGCTAAGGACTTAACTGTAACAGAAACAAACTTTTATAATATTGACTCAACAATATTAGTAAGGAAATTATTTACAACATATGTTCAGAAACATTTGCTTCAGACTGTAAAAAAGGGTAGCAGGGAGTGGAACATACTAAGGAAATGACTTATTTCATGTCTGGTTTTTAAACTCCTGTTGTGCAGTGAACATGGGGTTACAAAGATTAAGTTGTTGTGAGATAATTCTGCCAAACTGAAAACTAAACCACTGCACAGCAGATAAATAACTGACTTTGTGGAAGAAAAACAGTTACTATGTAAAACTAATAGGACTGGTGCATTCAGTGAAAAAACCTGCAGAAAGAGTGTGACAAGTTTTGAAATAGAAATTATTTGAATGAAAAAAAATCCCCCCAAAATGCTTAACATAAGGATCTAGGCACACAAGGTCAGAAGGATATATTTCTAAGAGCATGATACTTGATTAAGGTGAAAGACAAAAAATATAAGAAATAGGAAAAAGTTAAACCATACTTTGAAAACTGAAATAAAATGCCAGAGAAGACAAATTAAACATAATGTCAGAAAAGTCCAGGAAAAAATTGAAGAAAATTTATATAAAGATATTATGTATAATAGGAAACCATTTTATAGATATATAAGATCTAAGATATATATATAAGATATAAGAGTAAAGACATACAAATTGATAAACTGTGTGTAAATTCTAAAATGTATTCCTAAACACAACAGATTATAGCTATATTTACAAAACATTATGCAAAGTACTTTGGTTACACAAAGTGGGTAATAAATTGTCGTAATAACATCCAGGTAACTTCAGATACTGAAATTAAATTACATTATACTGACAAAGAGCTACACAAACTGCACCCAAAGAAAGTACAAGGTGGAGACAGAATAAGTAATAATGGCTTGAAAACACCTCAGCATGAACGTATTGTACCATTACATTGCTTATTCACTGGGCTATTTACGTATGGGGAACATTCCTTGAGATTGGAAACATGCACTTGTGAAACATATAATTAAGAGAAAGGGGAAGTGGACAAACCCAGAGTCACACAGACCCATAAGTTTGTTTTCTTCTTCTAGAAAACTAATGGAGAATGTTATTTTGGATAAATTATTCCCAGAATTAGAAAAGTTTGGACTTGAAAAATATATCTGCATGCATATGTTGAAAGTGGATCTATAACCACTTGTAACATGATGTTCTATACTAATATAATAACAGCTATAAATGCAAAAGTGTGCTGTGATGTAATCTGTATAGACTTAACTGCATCATTTGATACAGCCATACACAAAACATTGATTAATAAGTTAGAACAATCAGTTATTGATGTAATTTTGATAAAATGGATAGCTGCATGACTAAATAGAACATGTAATATCATCACACAAACAGTGTAGAATATTATATAAGAATGAGAAGTATAACAACTGGTTTTCCTGAGAGAGCAGCTGATGCATGGAATAGATTACCAAATTTCACTAAAGTAAACACTAGTTTATATATCTTAAGAGCAGCCTGGCCTGCTATTACAGGAATTATTATTTTGGTATATAGGCAGGCTAGAAGGGCAGTATTGCCTGTACTTGAATATTTCTATGCATACATGTATATATGTGTGCATGTAAATAAGTACAACTAGTTTTAGATTTCATATTGTCATATATATACTGACAAGTATAATAAGATTCAACTTTCAACATTTTCCTTTCCTGATTTGTTTAGCATTCCTCATATATATTTCCTTTTTTCATATATTCCATGTTTTGTCATACTTAGAGGCATTTTACTTTTGGATAAAATATCCTAAAACTAGTTCTGATATGCCATGGCTGGTCTGCCATTCTCTACCAGATGATAAGTGACTTGCAGGCTGTCAGTGCTGTCAGGCATGTCTATCAGCTTGCTTATTCTTTGACAACGACTTGCATAATCCACTCAGACTGTCATGAGGGTGTCGCAGCTATTGCCATTAACAACATGACCTCCCATGGAAGAAACACAAAATTTATCTCTAAACCACTGACTGGGAGGGGCATCCACTAACACACCAGATTCACCATGATTTCACCACTTCCCTATAAATCTGTATTGGTCATTATCATTTAAATCATCATCTTGAGCCACTGCGTCCCTCATAGGATCACCCAAACCTCAAACTTCCATCAGACTGTATTCAGCATTTGCAGACCTGCTACACACACATCCTTCCTTTGTAGCCCCCCCCCCTTTTTTTTGCTGTTAGGGTAGACAGCTTCTTATTTCTTATTTTGTTTTCATATCCATATACATACTGTGCACATCTCACCTACCTGTATAGTTTTATGTACTTACCCTTTTACATTTTGTTATTATGAAAAGAAATCTAGAAGGGTTGAGTTAACTCATCTGTCTTGCATCATAGTAGATTACTGTCCAAATCATAGTGTCTAAAATCATTATAACCCTTGATCTCTGACTGGATATATTTACTGATGTACCTTCTGTTGCTCTTAATTTCTCTATAACTAAAACCCTTTTTGAAGACCATCCCAAGATTTGTGTTTGACCAAAAAATTCTTAGACTGCACACATGCTCTGTGTGCTGTATATCATGTAATTTCATAAACAACACTTTTTTTTTAGAATGGACCTCAAAACATTGCTTTCAAAATGTATATAAATGCGGTCTCTTCTCTTCTATTCTCTTCTCTTCTCCTGCCATAATTTATTACATATTTCCTTTGTTAAAATAAATAGTCCACCTTACTTGAAAAATAGTTTTAGGATATTTTACCCAAAAGTAAAATGCCTCTAAGTATTTTCAGCATTGGCCTGGGAAAGTGGTATATAGAAAAGTCATATAGAAACAAATGCATAGTTATTGTATGAGGACATGAATTTAAGAAAAATCAAAAATTAAGAAATAATTTATTTAAAAAATATTTTAGATATCACAGTATAAACCACTTAGAGAATTCTGAATAAGGGACAAGAAATAGGTATATATTTACATTCTTGACACTGTCTTAAGTAGCTGTCATCAATGTTAGTTTAACTGTAGTGCAAAAGAAAACATGTAGTATGGTAACAGTGGAGGTACTGAAAGATGAAAAATTAAGTACAGCAGGTTTAAGTATATTAGCATAAAAATCATTGAATGGTACAAATGGAAGGACTGAACGAAAACATAAAAAGAGATGTTGCAATATGGAGAATACTATTTGGATATGGCGGGGCTCCTCTGTATTATAGGTAATATCATGTTAATGTCACATTCTATGGTTATATGTCCAATACAAACAAGCTCAATTTCTGTTATCTGTTAAATGCAAATTTATTTATTTGACATTTGCTAACTGGGCTAGTCCAACTGAGTTAGTGCCCTTTTTCAGTGGAGGCCCGGGGAGAAAAGCTCCACAAAAAGTAAAACAATATAAATACATAAAGAGATATGTACTACAAGCTATACATACAAAAAAATAAGATGGCAACTTGCAAAATCACAATATAGAACAAATAAGAGAAATGAGGATAGAAACAAAAAAACAAGTAGAAAAAGGAAAATTAGTAAAAATGATAATCCACAGAGTATAATAAATTAGGGAAGAAATTCAAGTAGGATGATTACAGTGACAAATCCAGGTACTATATAGGTATTTTTTAGAGCTTTCTTAAACTCATGGAGTTGAGGAATGGATCTGAGGTATAGGGTGAGCTTATTCCAAGCAAGAGCAGAAATGTAGCTGTAAAGATTTTGACCAATAGATTTATTTGGTTTGTATAGCTGTAAGAGTCATTTATCTGAACTTCTGAGGGACTGAGGGGGATTATATAGGGCGAGAAGAGACGATAAGTTAGGGCATGCAGTGGGCTTGTTAAGGATAGAATGGATAGTGAGAAGTTGAGTGGATAAGAGCTGGTTAGGAAACTCTAACCAAATGAGTGTTAGAAGATCATGAGTGTGTTGTGATTTAGGAGATAGATCAGAAGCAAATCTTGCAATTTTATTGTAGGTTGTTTCCAATTTAGAAAGAACTGAGGACTGTAAGTTAGTTAAGATTTGAGGGCTATAGAGTAGGTTATGTAAAAATTAGCTTGGGCAAGTGAGATTCTGGAGTCAGGTGTGAAGAACCTTCTGTTCCTACATAAAAGGCCCAAATTTTGGTGGATTTTCTTGATACAGTAATGTACATGAAGCTCAAATTTAAGTTGATCGTCTATGATTACGCCAAGGAGTTTTGTGTGAGAATCAGGTGTAAGAGTAGTATTGCTGAGAAAAGAGATGGCAAATGAGGATTTAAGATGGGAGAGAGATGTAGGTAAGAAAAGAAGTAATTTAGTCTTTTGGGGGTTAAGTATATGTTGGTTGTCAGTAAGCCAAGTTTCAGTAAGAGTGAATGAGGTTTGTGTTAGGTTTAGTAGGTCTGAGGGGTTGTCAACAATAGAAATTATAGTAGGGTCATCAGCATATTGAATAAGAGATGATTTAGGACAAGATGCATGAAATTTATTATGAAGATATTAAAAAGAAGGGGACCTAGAATAGAGCCTTGTGGGACATCCATTTTGATGGGGAGAAAAGAAGAAAGAACATATAGCCATTTGACAGCTTGTTGTCTATCAGTGAGGTAGCTGTTAAGCCAAGAGATGGTTACTGGGGAGAAGTTAAGTTGAGAAGGATTAGAGAGAAGGATAGAGTAGGAGACTGTGTCAAAGGCTTTTGAGAGATCTAAAATGAGGCAGGACACTAGTTTGTCATTGTGTCTGGCAAGTAAGATGAGGTTAGTAAAGGAAATGAGTGCTTTGGTAGTGCTGGGATTTGAGCGGAAGCCATGCTGAGTAGGAATGATTAGATTTTCTTGAGATAGATAAGTTATGAGTTGTTGGTGAACACAATGCTCCAGAATTTAAGAGAGAAATTGTATAGAAATGTATTTTTATACAAGTGATTTATTGATTTTCTCAGTTATAATACACAAAGAAACAATTACACAGTTTTGAGACAAAGGAGAGTAAAGGAAATCACAGAATTAACTTGTGACTTGTAATGTAGGTAAGCTGTTCTTGTTAAGTTTATGACCTTGGAAAATAATAAAGTTGAACAAGGCCTTGTATTGCAGGGTATTTGTTGGGTTTTTGTGTTATGTTATGAATAACTCTAAAATGTGTGACAGTCAGCTTATCATTTTATTTTATGTAATGCTTGCAAATGATTTCCTCCTGAAGATAATCTACAAAATCGACTATATTTTATTGTAGTTTATTTTTCTAATCTGTGGATTTGACATTTTTGCAGGTTGGATAGTACTGATGAAGCATATAGAAGGTGAAGGAGTGAAAGTTTTGTAGACTTTATGAGTTGAGTATATTCTTTAAATACAACTTTGCCTGGTACAGAGATCCTAGTTTCTTTGTTGCTTGTGATTTTAAGCAATAAATATGTTCATCAAACTTCAGTTGTTGATCTCTTATATCTTCAAATAGTTTTGCTCAATGTGTTTAATCTATAACAATATTCTTTGAGGAGGTGATTTTGAATTCAGGGACTTGGCACTGTGGTGTACTTGGAGCAAATGAATGAGCTTAGTATTTTTGCCATTGTTCAGTGGGATGTAAAACCTATTGTATAAGAGTCTGCGCAGAACAGATAATGGCGGTGTCATCTGCATATTATACTTGAGTGATGTTAGTTGAAGTTTTATGCATGTCATTTGTAAGTTAAATAATAGCAAATCCTGTAAGGATCTTGTGAGACACTAATCATAAGGGCTTTGATAGAAGAGTATGTATGTAGCCATTTTGCACACTGCATTTAACTCAGTTTATATTATTATGATAGATATCCAGATTAGCTAATCCGTGTAGCATTATCAATGTGAGACAATGTCAAATTCTTTGTATTGTTATAGGAATAGGACAGCTACCATAAGATTATGGTTTCTTTGTTGGTCCATCATAGCTTGGAAGGTAAGCAAAACTGTTTTAGTACTGTATTCTGGGTAAAAACCATGATCAGTTGGAGAGAATAAGTTGTCTATTAAGTAAGAATTTGGTTGAGTATACATTTCTTCAGATCTTTGATAAGTATGATAGTATAGAAAAGGGTCTGTATTTGTGATCTGCATTGCAGCTCATGGCATGTTTAGAAGTATATCATAATTTTGTAACCAAATGGTGGGTATATATTGTTCTGCTATAGATCTATTTATTAGACTTATTATAGGATATGCAATTTCAGCAGCTGTTCAGTACAGATATTTGCCTGGTAGATTGTCTAGGTCTTGGGTGGTAGGTTTTAGATTACGCAATACTTTTTTGACAGTTGCAGTATTTAATGTGAAAGAGCCATTATTAGGTTGATTGCTATTGTGCATTGCTGAAAGATGACATTGTACAGTTACAGATGTAACGGATTCTAACAAAATGATATTCATTCTGCATTCTCTGTTTTAATCTGTTTCTTTAGCCAGTGGATTTAGCTGAGATTGCTTTGCATGAGTTATTAATTTATTTATAGATGGCTAGAATTGTTTGGATTAATTTTTAATGAAAAGTTGTAGACTGCTTAATTATTAATTATTATTTGTCCTTCAGAATCATAATATTTAATTTGCTTTTTGTGGTTTTTGAAGACTCATGGAGTTTAATTTGCCTTTTATGGCTTTATATTGTTCTGGGTAGCTGGTTGTATTGAATATTTTCAAGTATTTGAAAGCTGTATCCCAGATGATTACATCTTGTTTGGTTTCATACAATAGCCATGCCAACATCCTTTGTCTTAATATTTTATACTTTATTAGTGGCAGGGAAGTAAATATGCCAATAAAAGTTTTATTGATTATTATGGATGAACTATTCATAAGAATGTTCATCATATAAATCATAAACACAGAAAGTACTTGCCGTGCTTAAATGAAGGTAATAGCTGTAAATATTTCTGAGTGATTCCAGATTCTGAAAGTTGGAGTATGGCCATGTGTGAAATCTTGGAAGTCCACCTATTATGTTAACATTATTAGTAGTATAATGTGCAACTATCCAGTCTAGGATGCTTTGTTTCCCACTTGATTTATTTATTCCTTTTTAGTGCTAGATTAATTGGATTAGTCTACACAGATTAATGACTGATGATGCTTTATTTTTACATTGGTATGTTATTTACTGTCTAGTCTATCTTAACATTACCCTGGTTGATTATGTCCTTTTTAGTTAGTTGCTTGCAAAGAAAGTATATTTTCAAAATTATTGATAACCAATCTTCAAAGGAAGTGTTAGTATTTCAGGTTTGTCAAATATATTGCTGAATTATGTTTATTTCAAGATGATTGGAATATAACAGAGAAATGTCACCAACATTTATGGTGATGTGGTGAACTTTCATTATATATCATAACCTGAAGATAGGCTTTCTTAATTTGGAATTGCTAGATCTCCATTATCTCTTGAATGAAAAGTTTTTGGTTGGCTATCTATGTACTTTGGGAACTTTACAGCAAATAATTATTACGTTTATGGTTTATGTGATGTCCATTCTTGTGAATACTTTATCCAGAGTAGCTGGATCCTGGATTGATCTGTATGCCTCTTTGGCTGAAAATAGGTTCTGCCCAGTTGGACTTTCACAGGAAAATAATGATAAATAATTAAATATAAATAAATATCAATAAATTAAGTAGTTCTCCGAGAGTTGAGGTACAGTTCTTTGCATGATATACTTCATGGTGGAAACACTAATAAAGGACTGAGACTGAAGTAGAACAGAAAAGTTTGTAAAATTTGTGGTCTGATAGATTTTTTCCAGAGTTTTGTTGTATTTTTTGCAATGTTGATGTGAGTGAACTAGTGGATAGTGGCCATTATTGACAATAGATGACAAAACATGATAACCATGACAGTTTTTATTAGGTCCATACTTATAGTGAGGTGGCTTTTCCATGTTTAATAATTAAATAATAGGGATTTTATGCTAGCTTGCTATTTGAATTATGGGATTTTTTTCAAGATAATGGTTTATAAAGTAGCAATCGGTGCAGTACAGTGAAAGTGGAGCTAAGGGAGCAATGAGGTACCTAATACTCAACTAGAGTATGTTGTTAATTACATCTTCATAAATTATATGAAGATACTTGCAATGGAAGCAGAGTAAAAGAAGCACAATGTATGTCCTGTACTGTGTTGCATGTTGGTCAGACGGAAAGGTCATTAAGACAGCAAATTTATGAACATATGTATACAATGAAGAATAAACACAGAACTATATGTAAAGATTTTAAACATTGTTTTGTTTTTTGAGCTTGAAAAGATCCCCGCTGATGTTAGAGGAGGGGATTGGGACTCTTATTTGGAAAAGAAAAAATTGCTGTGGGAAATAAGATTAAATGCCACTCAATACCTTGGAATAAATGATACAATTTCAATTACTACTGTATTAATATTAAAATCAAGTAAATTATAAATAAGAAATAATTATTTATAAATAGCTTTTATAGTATGGATTATTTTATAAAGTTGTAATTTGTATGTATTTACACTTATTTAATGACCTGGATCGCTTGCATTATATTACTTTTTTGTATTAATTTTTTCCTGTCCTGTTCCCTTAAGAGCTGATTAGTTGACTAACTGAAACTTTTAATTGAATGTATTATAAAAGGAAAGTGGATGTATGATGTATTTTATCTGATGAAGTCTGGTACTTTAACTGACGAAAATGCTTATCTTTTGAAATTATCTTCTATTATTAAAAGTCAATTTACTGCTTGACCGTGGCTTGGCAGCAGTATGCTGAAGAATATTTTGTTGGTTACATCTATGTGAATGATATGAAAATACTTGCAATGGAAGAAGAGTAAAAGAAGTAAAAATTCATTGATGCTGGGGTGATTGGTTTGGGAGTAGGAAGAGAAAAAGGCCACCAGTCACTGCAAGGTGTCAGCCAGTCAGTGTTCTCATGCACTAAACCTCTCCCAAAAGAAGATATAGGCTGAATCAAATAAGTAAACAGGCTAATGATGCAAACATATATTGCAAAAAAAAATTATAATCTATATCACTACTGCAGTGATTTGCGATTATGTGAGTATCTGTAGTTTCTGTGTACAAAACAGCAGCAGAATATATTGTTGCACACAACTAGGAGCAAAGAAGAACAAAAACAAGCCCTGCATTAAGCAAGCAATAATGCCCTCCAGGGTTTGAGTTAATATGTAATTAATGCCCTTCCAGGAGAGTAGACCCATTAATTACAAATTAACACACATCCTGGAGGGCATTATTGTGGTTAGACAATGAGCTCTCTGTACTATTTTATTCATTTTAATATATTTTGATGTAAAGAAAAATAAGCAAGTGAAACACAACAATTTACGTACAGCCTGTTTTCTCTCCCATACACACATACACAGTCACTTCTGCTTTCATACACATGCATATACAGACACAGTCTCTTCTTCTTCCATACACACATTCACTCACACAAGATCAGTCTCACTCTCTGTCTCTTTCTCTCTTGATCTCTCTCTCACAGTCTCCTCTGTTTACATACATGTATTCAGTCACACATCACTCTCACTTTCTCTCTCACTCTCTGGTCTCTCTCTCTCTCACACACACACACACACACACACACACACACACACACACACACACACACACACACACACGCACACACACATGCACACACACAGTCTCTGCTTTCATACAAACATTCATTCACACAAGATTGGTCTTGCCGTCTTTCTCAATCTATCACAGTCTCCACTGCTGTCATACATCCATTCACTCATAAAAGTTCGCTCTCACTCCTTCTCAATCTCTCTCTCTCTCACACACAGTCTGCTCTGCTTACATACATGCATTCTGTCACATCACTCTCACTTTCTGTCTCACTCTCTCTCTCTCACTCACACACACACACACACACACACACACACACACACACACACACACACACACACACATACACACACACACACACACACACACACACAGTCTCTCAGCTTTCATGCAAGCATTCATGCACACATGCAGACAGAAAAGCAAATACTTTTCTGTTTTGCTCGATCAATCACTCTCTCTATAACTCTCATACATGCATACACTCTCCCACACATGCTTTATTTTAATTGTTTTATTTATTTTTATTTTGCACTTGCTAAACAGCAAAAGAGCTGCTTAGCGAGTGTAGATAATGGCTTTCTCACTCTCACTTTCACTGACATGCACATATACAGTCAAACACAGCCATAAACACACACACACACACAAACACACACACACACACACACACACACACACACACACACACACACACACACACATGCACACACACACACACGCGCGCGCACTCATACACCTACCTTTTTTTTTTAGTTGTCTTTTTTTATTATATTTTATACTCAATAAACAGCAAAAGAGTTGCATAGTGAGCAAAAAATAATGGCTGCCGTTCTATTTTCTGAGTCCGAGCACCATGGCAGCTTGATATGCTACTGTGAAGCGGTGGACTCATTCTTCTCAGAGGGCATTACTTCCACATTAATACCCTGCTGAAGAACGCTTGTTCTCCAATCAGAGTATTAATGTACAGTTTGCCCATTGTCTAAAATGGGTTGTGATATATAAAATCAAAGTGCTCACCTTGCTTGAAAGTCAAGGTTACAATTCTAGGACTCATGCTGCAACTGCACCTTTAATGTTTGGGTGTGAGTATCCATCTTAGCACCTTAGAAATGCACTATATCTGTTCATTTTACTAGATGAGTCATTTTAGGTTTTGCTCAACTGTACAAGCTGCACCCTCTGAATGTAAGAGAAGAAAGGAGTTGCCATAAGTCAAACAATGTAGTAGATAGGAAAATATTGTCAACTATTCAGACAAATAAGAGGGAAATAGGACAATTTAGGGTACTGCACAAGATAGAAGGAAGGAGGGAAATGTAAAACAGTACAATTGCACTTTCAACCTATATTGCTATACACCTCACTTGCAACTATTTATCATTACAAACAGAAACATTCAGGATACATGATCACTTAAAACACAAGAGAACATTTGCAAGCATATGATGTAGTCAAATTCATTCTACCCCTTTCTTACATTTCCATACTATTCTAAATTTTGAGATAATAAAATGCAATCTGCCTTCCTCGGGTTCTTTCCCTGGTTTGATATATGGAAGACTGCCCACTATCCAAAATGGCCTTTGAAATGAAAAAAAAGGAGAACTTAATTAGTACATTTTTGCTGGTCACTATCTTGCAATGGTAACAGAAACGTTCCCTTTTTGTATATTTTACTCCTTTTCTGTTCTCTCTCTCTTCCGCCCTTCCTTTTTTATCATCTTACATGTCACTGATAGATCCCTGATTGTGACTTGCACACATTGATAACACTGATAAATCCTGCTGTGCTGACAAAGCCATGACCCACACATACATGAAGGAATTCAATGAAAGTGATCTGAGTTAATACTCAGCTTTTGATCATCCCCTTATTCTGATACACTTGCAATATGCTACCCAAAGGACATGTCAATATAGGGTTAGGAGGAAGCTTTTTCTGTTATTTTGACATCTCTGGACCATTACTCATCTCACTACACATACTACATTAGCCTTCCCATTTTTCAAAGTAACTTGCAATGTCCATTTAACTTGGCCATTTTGGTGATACCGAGTCACAAAAACACTTGTTGTGCAATACACATCGAGGGGCAGGTATCCCCTAAATTTCTGTAACTCAAGAATTCACTGACTCAGAATGCTCCCCCAGTACATGAAAACTTTTGGAATATCTCAGGTTGCCTTATATAGTTGCTACATGCTACATGGATGCTCTGCAGTAGTAGGGCAAACTAACAGATCCCCAGGGAATGTCATTAGTTCTCATGTCTGATTTTCAGCCTTGCCAATCCCCTCAGTATCCTGTGTACCTCCTTGTGAGTAATGCAGTCTACTAGTTCCTGTGCCTGAAAAGTGAAGATCAGTGCTGCCAGGTGTACCCTAATATTTCTGAACAACCCCGCTGTACCATCTATGTAAAGATCACCTCTTCAGGCACCCCAATGAATACTGTGCATTCCTACTTTCTAATGACAACAGTTTCTAAAGTGTTCTACATGCCACTTGGTGGTAGGATTGTTTTATCAGCAGACCTTCATCCACTCTGTACTTTCCCATACCTTCAATGGTGTCACATTCTATTGGCCATCTACCATGGCAGTTGTCCTTCAGAATCTGGGGAGCTGCAGACAACAGAGCCTATTAGATATAACATTCAACCTCCCAGGAATATATCTAGCCAAGAAAGTCATATTAAACATTTAATACTGTAAAAGTAATCTTCTCAATAGTGATCGCATACTGTTTCATTTTGGTACTCTCTTGTTTGGCAGCTGAACAAGTGTTTGGAATACAATCTTTATGTTTCCTAAATCCTGATGCCATTCCTTTATTGTTACCAAAATGGGCATTAATTTTAAAATGCTAATGTCCTTCAGATTGCTCCTTCATGTTACTTCTATGACCAAACAATCTGCAAACAATTCCCATCTCAAATAATCTTTCATATTCACTGATTCTGCTGCATTGGTGTGTGATTCATCATTCTCCACCCAATCATGCTTAAAGGATGAGCTGCCAAGTCTTTTAGAAACTCCTTTTGAATCCGTAGGTACCCCTAAACCCACCTGGGGAGGTAAACCCTATGATACTTCTCCATTTTTCTTCAGAAGCACTGCCAGTGATCAGGTAAATATTCTCCCTGTCTCTATTGCCTTGCATGCAAAGTTTAACAAACTTAGAAAAGACAAATATTCTCAACTCTGTACTTTACCCTGCTTAACATGAAGTCAGTTTTTTCTTAAGTTCCTGTATCTTTCACCTCTGGTAACTGAAAAGCCCAAGTCCAGAAATCTATCTTCAAACTTGCAATGGATAGCTCCTTAACTTGTTCCCTAGCACTTTACGTAACTGTCACAGTGATGTCATGCCATCCTGTTTGTGTCTCCTTATCTGCCCCAGCTGTAAGAATTCATCTAGGTTGTATATAACTCTTGTTACTGTGTAGATGCTCTCCCATATCCATTGCAATATTGTGCTATTTTTTTAAAAAGTGACACACGCCACTGCACAACTCACTGGCATGGCTTTATCAAAGTAATAATTTCTCAACGGTCATATGCTCAGCAAGTGTCAATCCTGCTGCTGAACTGACAGTAGCTGAAAGACTACCTCTGTATCTGATTTTGTGATCAATATGTCATGTATCACAAACTGTGCACTATGTCAGGGCTAAATGGACCACCTATAGATATTAACAGATTTAACCCAAATGTGTTAACTAATGTGATTACTGAAGATTGTGTATCTACACCTATTGTAGAAACTGTTATTAGTGCTAATGTTTCTACTCCTGTTAATTTTAATTTAGATAGTGTATCTAATGATTCTGCTTTGACGCTAACTAATACCCAAGATAAAGCTAATAAAGAAAAAGTTAAGGATAATGCCAATGAGTTAGTGGTCCGTAGTAGGACCACTTTTTCATCTGGTATTAGTGCTGGTCTGGATAAAAACAATCCTTTCCCTATAGCTGAAACCTCTGCCAAGGGGAGAAATTGCTCAATGAGCAGAGGGAGACAGAAAAGAAAGGCTACAGGGATGGATATGAGGGAACCAACTATAAAGAAAATGTGGGAGAGGATGACTTAGTCTGGAACCTGTCCCACAGACCGCTTAATAAATTTGAAATGGAAGTTTTGAATAAAGGCCTTTTGTTTATTCCATCTAAAGTTAGTAATGTTACTGAAACAATTCTTGATGTTAAATTATTTGTTAGAAATATACAGTTGAAAATGTTGTATGCAAATAATGAAAGAAGGACAACTGAGGGATGTTTTAGGAAACCTAGTACTTTTGTGCCTGTTTTACATCCTTTATTGGATACTTTCAGTAAAATTGTTGAAAAGGACTTGTTTAGAATGAAGGAAGATAGACAAGTCATCCTTAATAAGTGAAATTTAACACCAAAACATTTTCAAGCACTACAGAATTTGAGGAATGATAGAAATATCTCTATTAGGCCAGCAGACAAGGGTGGTCCTATAGTTATAATGGATAAGGTGTCATATAATAGGAGTATGTTTGAGATGTTGAGTGACACAAACTATTATGAACCTATGTCTAAAACTAGAGCCCAAGAATACATTTTAGGGGTACACAAGGTTCTGGATGAATTGTATAAGAAAGAAATTATTGATATAAATATGTACAATTTTTTGTTCATTGATACACCAATCATTGCGATAATCCAAGGGTTACCTAAAGTGCATAAAGACCCAGTTGCCCCTCCAATGAGACCAGTTGTGTCAGGTCAAGGGTGGGTCACAGAATCTTTATCAGCATTCATTGAGAAGATGTTAAGACCTATAGTGGACTCAAATATTTTTATTTTGAGAGATTCTAAACAGTTTTTACTAGATTTCTATAATGAAACTGTAAAGTTAAAGGATACTGATTTAATTACTATGGTGACAATGGATGTTAATTCATTATTCACAAATATACCTAATGATATAGGAATTAGGAGCATCAAATCATGCCTTGAAAAACATTCTAAGTTGTCAGAGAATAAAAGAGACCTTATATGTTTATTCCTTAGATTAGTGTTGGATAATAATATCTTTTTGTTTGATGAATGTTTATATCTACAGAAAGATGGCATAGCTATGGGCACTTTGTGTGCCAATAGCTACGCCAATCTAGTAATGGCATTATGGGAAGAAGAAAGACTTTTTCATTTTGAGATGCTTCAAAGGTTCGTCTGTTTTTACAGAAGGTTTGTAGATGATTTGTTTTTTCTTTGGGTTGGTTCAGCAGATGACTCGAGCAGATTTTATAGAGAAATAAACTCATCAACTCCATTTTTAAAATTTACTATAACTAGTTCTAAGGACAGTATAGCTTTCTTAGATGTATCTGTGCAGCATATGTGGAATGGGGATTTCAATACTGGGGTGCACAGGAAAAATTGTTATAAGAATACATTGCTGCATAAAAGCAGTATGCATCCCCAACATGTTTTTACTAACATTATAAAAGGGCAAGCTATTAGAGCGTCTAGGCTAAATCCTTTACAAAATAATTATGAAGCAGAATTAGAAGTTCTGAATAAGAGGTTATCAGCTCATAACTATAAATGTAAAGAAGTTGAGGAATGCTTTTTGAATGTTGACCAAGAAAGGGAAAATAAAGCATGTCCTTACTTCTCAGATAAATGCAGTAGTTACTATAAAGATTCATATAAAGTAGAGAATAGAGATGAAAGGAAGCAGCAGAAAATAACCTTATTCTACACTCAGGACATAAAATCAGTTAAGGATGTGTTGAGTAGACACTGGGACATTTTAACTACTAATCCTGACATTAAGGAATTAGTGGGCGAATACCCTCGATTTATATATAAGAATAAAAAGAATCTGTATAGGTTATTATGCTTTCCAGATAGTACTAAAACAGATACAGTAGGCTTTAATGGCACTGTAACATGTGATAAATGCAATGTTTGTAGGTATATTAACAGTAGTAATTTGTTTGTACATCCCTCTACTTCCAAAGTTTATACTTTTAATGTCACTGGTTCATGTAATACAGAACACTTAGTGTATTTGGCTACCTGTTCGGAATGTAATGCGTTCTATGTAGGAAAAACGGACAGGAAGTT
This sequence comes from Protopterus annectens, assembly GCF_019279795.1. Lineage (NCBI taxonomy): Eukaryota > Metazoa > Chordata > Ceratodontiformes > Protopteridae > Protopterus > Protopterus annectens. Next base: position 37,637,425 of record NC_056726.1, on the reverse strand, counting down.
GAAAAATAGAATTAGGGAGCACATTTATCAAATTAGAATGAAATCAGAAGTTAATGCTCTTTCTAAACATGTTTTAAAAGAAGGTTCTATACATGATTTTAAGTTCATGATTATACAAATTAATATACTTAGCCAAAGAGGGGGAGATATAAGAAACCGAACTGAACAAATAGAAACAGACTGGATAATCAGACTGCAGGCACACAATCCCCATGGCCTAAATGACAAAATTTCTTTAAAACCTAAGCTAAAAGGTAGAAAATTCAAATATTAAACATTAGAAGTATTAGTATGTTTTTAATTTTATTCTCAATGAGTTTTATATACTCTTTTTAAAGGTATTAATATAAATTATTATAAATTATTATAAAATATATGGTTTATTTAAGTTGTTTATTGCCTGTATGCCTTTTAGAAATTGATTGTTTTACTGCTTAATTAAATGTAATTAGGTAATCACTATGCACATGTATATATATATCAGTTTTGTGAATGGTTTTATTATGGTTTGAAAAAGCTACACAGCGAAAGTGCTTACCTTATTGCTTTTTAGTTAATAAAGGTTTTTGAATATATTTTCGTATTTTTATTGGAGGAAGTTATCTGAAAGAGCTTTGTGGACTGAATACTGGTCTGAATAGACACTTGAATTTGTGCTCGATGGGTTTTTAAGCACTTTGTTGGACTATTTACTGCTGTTGTACTTGAGAACTAATACTTGAACGACTGCCTGGGTGGACCCTGCACAGCTGCTTTTATCATTTGTTATTTTATGGTACCTTTTTTTGAACTGTGCAGGTACCTTTATTTACTAGTGGTGTATCTTATTACTGCTTGTTTATCATTTTAGGTTTTGCTCAACTGTACAAGCTGCACCCTCTGAATGTAAGAGAAGAAAGGAGTTGCCATAAGTCAAACAATGTAGTAGATAGGAAAATATTGTCAACTATTCAGACAAATAAGAGGGAAATAGGACAATTTAGGGTACTGCACAAGATAGAAGGAAGGAGGGAAATGTAAAACAGTACAATTGCACTTTCAACCTATATTGCTATAGACCTCACTTGCAACTATTTATCATTACAAACAGAAATATTCAGGATACATGATCACTTAAAACACCATAGAACATTTGCAAGCATATGATGTAGTCAAATTCATTCTACCCCTTTCTTACATTTCCATACTATTCTAAATTTTGAGATAATAAAATGCAATCTGCCTTCCTCGGGTTCTTTCCCTGGTTTGATATATGGAAGACTGCCCACTATCCAAAATGGCCTTTGAAATGAAAAAAGAGGGGAACTTAATTAGTACATTTTTGCTGGCCACTATCTTGCAATGGTAACAGAAACGTACCCTTTTTGTATATTTTACTCCTTTTCTGTTCTCTCTCTCTCTTACGCCCTTCCTTTTTTATCATCTTACATGTCACTGATAGATCCCTGATTGGGACTTGCACACATTGATAACACTGATAAATCCTGCTGTGCTGACAAAGCCATGACCCACACATACATGAAGGAATTCAATGAAAGTGATCTGAGTTAATACTCAGCTTTTGATCATCCCCTTATTCTGATACACTTGCAATATGCTACCCAAAGGACATGTCAATATAGGGTTAGGAGGAAGCTTTTTCTGTTATTTTGACATCTCTGGACCATTACTCATCTCACTACACATACTACATTAGCCTTCCCATTTTTCAGAGTAACTTGCAATGTCCATTTAACATGGCCATTTTGGTGATACCTAGTCACAAAAACACTTGTTGTGCAATACACATCGAGGGGCAGGTATCCCCTAAATCTCTGTAACTCAAGAATTCACTGACTCAGAATGCTCCCCCAGTACATGAAAACTTTTGGCATATCTCAGGTTGCCTTATATAGTTGCTACATGCTACATGGATGCTCTGCAGTAGTAGGGCAAACTAACAGATCCCCAGGGAATGTCATTAGTTCTCATGTCTGATTTTCAGCCTTGCCAATCCCCTCAGTATCCTGTGTACCTCCTTGTGAGTAATGCAGTCTACTAGTTTCTGTGCTTGAAAAGTGAAGATCAGTGCTGCCAGGTGTACCCTAATATTTCTGAACAACCCCGCTGTACCATCTATGTAAAGAGCACCTCTCCAGGCACCCCAATGAATACTGTGCATTCCTACTTTCTAATGACAACAGTTTCTAAAGTGTTCTACATGCCACTTGGTGGTAGGATTGTTTTAGCAGCAGACCTTCATCCACTCTATACTTTCCCATACCTTCAATGGTGTGACATTCTATTGGCCATCTACCATGGCAGTTGTCCTTCAGAATCTGGGGAGCTGCAGACAACAGAGCCTATTAGATATAACATTCAACGTCTCAGGAATATATCTAGCCAAGAAAGTCATATTAAACATTTAATACTGTAAATGTAATCTTCTCAATAGTGATCACATACTGTTTCATTTTGATACTCTCTTGTTCGGCAGCTGAACAAGTGTTTGAAATACAATCTTTCTGTTTTCTATATCCTGATGCCATTCCTTTATTGTTACCAAAATGGGCATTAATTTTAAAATGTTAATGTCCTTCAGATTGCTCCTTCATGTTACTTCTATGACCAAACAATCTGCAAACAATTCCCATCTCAAATAATCTTTCATATTCACTGATTCTGCTGCATTGGTGTGTGATTCATCATTCTCCACCCAATCATGCTTAAAGGATGAGCTGCCAAGTCTTTCAGAAACTCCTTTTGAATCAGTAGGTACCCCTAAACCCACCTGGAGAGGTGAATCCTATGATACTTCTCCATTTTGCTTCAGAAGCACTGCCAGTGATCAGGTAAATATTCTCCCTGTCTCTATTGCCTTGCATGCAAAGTTTAACAAACTTAGAAAAGACAAATATTCTCAACTCTGTACTTTACCCTGCTTAACATGAAGTCAGTTTTTTCTTAAGTTCCTGTATCTTTCACCTCTGGTAACTGAAAAGCCCAAGTCCAGAAATCTATCTTCAAACTTGCAATGGATAGCTCCTTAACTTGTTCCGCTTCGCCCTCGTGACCAAACCACGCCAACCATGGGTAAATCCAGCATTACCCACAACCAGGCGTGGGTTATTGCTTAAATATTACATCTAGTATTTTCACTGTTTTTTACACAGCATAGCCACTCCAGAACAACATTCATCTCCTAAGTTCCATATTATATTTTTACCCCACAAATTTTCTGTTATCAGTGTTTCATTACTTGCCAGGAATCTTAGGAAGTAGTCTAAAGTTGCTGTTTTCCTTATTTTTAATTTTAGGGGAAATATTTGAAAAAAAATTCATATTCTTAGTTTTACTCTTATTACAACTGAATATTTTTTTCACTGTGTTTATGTACAAACAATCCTTGATCTTCAGAATCAGACGTTTCACTGGCTAGAACTTCACAAAAATTATTAGTATTAATCCCGTCACCCGACCTCGCTTTCTGCATTCTCTCTGTCTCCTCAATTTTCCCCTCCATATTTTTACTTCTGAAATTGTTTCTTCACTTAGTTCACCCTCTCCCCCAGCCTCTTGTTGTCCTTCCTTGTGAATGTTTTCTTCCTGTTCTCCTTTTGTTTTCATTATTTACTGTTTGCTTTTGACAATCCATTCAAAACTGTGCCATTTTTTTACACGACCTACATTCAGGCATGCACCTTTTTGCTGTATGTCCTTTCTCCCCACTCTGGTTGCATTGTACCTTGTCACAATCATTAACTAAATGAGAAAAGTCCCCTCAAAAGAAACATGATTTAGGCCAGCCAGAATATTGTAATGTCTCTCTATAACCAGCCACATAAATGACACTTGGGCCAGTACTTCACCATGTTTTTTCAAATTTCAAAACAACTTCCAAGCTCCAACCTCCATCCCATATGTTTCTCTCATCTCTAACTTTCACAATAATATCAACAGTTTTACACAGCCCTCGCATGCATTTTTAACATTGTCTTCTTCCAGTTCATCAGTTCTGAACTGGAAAGTAACATTTTTAACATTTAAGTTATTACCAGAAAACAAATAATTGTCCCATGGATAAATGTCCCTCTTCTTTTTTCACAGTTCCAGAAATTTCATCACAAGCCCATCAGTTTCTAAGTCACAAAAAGTCTCTTGATATGTCTAACAGAATGAATTTCTTGAGCACAGTTACCAAACTGTCCCATACATATTTGACTATTACAGTGTTATTCTTTGTTATTGTTCTCAGAGATGGCCCCCTCTTCTTTTTAAAAACAGGTTTACTTTTATTTTTTTTTTGCTGCTCTCCTTTTTTGCCTGCTGTCACTTCTGCATATGTTTTACTTACTGTATTATCTGCTGCCACAAAACTACAGTCAGAGTTTTTTTCTGCTTTCCTCTTTTACTTTCTGTCACTGCTGCAGGAGTTTTAACTGGTGCATTCTCTGCTGCCACATCACCTGGTTCTTTTCAACATTACTATCCTCAGCACTTCTGAAAAAGTTATCTGCTATCTCACCCCAAGAAACAGCAGAACTGCTACCTGGATAATCCTGCTTGATTTTTTTTAACAGAACAATTTGCAATATCCACTACACAGAAATCTTTATTTACATTCTGAAGTTTCATATGGAACAACATTTTCTCCAGATTCTCATTTTCCACCTCCAAACTCTCCCACAGCATTCCCCTCCTCCATGCTGCTGCTTCCCTTAGGTCTCTTCCTAGCTGCTGTAGGAGCCCTTCATTGCCACCCAGCAACATTAAAGAGTAGGGGATTTTCCCCAATACACTGAACAAATTTTCCCTATTAGTATAAATACCAACCTGGGTCTCCCCTGAAAAGAGGCCACTAGCCTAGTGGTAGTAATCTGATCAACAAAGGATAGATAGATAGATAGATAGATAGATAGATAGATAGATAGATAGAGCGATAGACAGATAGATAGGGTCTATATTATATCATCAAACACTTAAAAAAGTGAATGATGAATAATCAACCCCATGTAAGCGAAAGCTTACAATCTCAAAATCTCAGATCAGCGATTTTTCCAAAAAAGAAAAAAAAATTGAAAAAAATACATAACGTGGGGGTCTTTGCCACCCACACCCCCCTACTTAAATATACCAAATCCGAGATCACACTACAGTGCTGAACATGGAAAAGTAACAGAAGCGGCCAAGTGAATTCTTTCCCTGGGAAAGAATTAGCTTAAAAGCCGCTTAGCTATTTTGCCTTTTCAATGTTTTAAGTTCGACCATGACTCATCTTCAGTCATCTAATAGGAACCCGATAGATAGATAAGTGTATATTATCCAGAAAATATAATAAACATTAACAGAGGATCATAAAAAGCCATAAATATTCAGAAATTGTCTTGCTGATTCCCTCCCTTAAACAGATGGGCACCCGAGGCAGGTGAATGGGGGCTTAATAGTCAACATTAGGCAAAGTATAAAATAGATGTGGCACAGGATTATTCATAGTTGCCTCACTCCTTAACTGATCAGAATTACCCCAGAATCAACTCAATATTTAACAGACTTTTTTTTTGTATAGGATATAAATTCTATTTTATTATCAAAAAGCAATCTATGTTAATATCTCTGGTAAGACAACTACATTTGAACTTCTGTGTCATATCCCTTGCTATATAGCAGAGTCATCCTCCCATCCAGAATTGTTTTGTGATGACAATATCCTTATTAGCCTTTGACTCTCCTCTGAATAGATAATTGTTCATTGTCCACATTTCAAAACAAATAATTACAATAATTCCAATTACTGAGAACAGCCATTTCAGAAATCTTAATAGCTTGGTAACAAGGGGAAAAGGAAGAATGTTATATAATATTAAAAAAGGAAAACATTGTAGCATTTATCCATGGACATGTTTATATTTCCAAACTACATACACAGATTTAATTTTCTACAGAATTTCTGATATCCGACATATGAAATTCTGATGTAAATTATGTAGGTATGTACCTGAGACCTTTATTGAAAAGTTCATTTTTTTCAACTATAAATCACAGAATGATGAATTAATGAATATGTTACTGCAGTCTGTTTTACAGTTCAAATCAGTACATTGCATATATCCTCAAACCATTGTAACAGTGCTGGACTGAATGCTTAAACACTCTCTACTCTGACAAGCAACTGATGTATAACAAGAAGTCATCATTGTAATCGCTTACATGCATCACTGTATAAGACAAACAGAAGCTGTCTACAATTCTAAGTGCCACACCAATGAATTAATGTGTGTGTGTGTGTGTGTGTGTGTGGGGGGGGGTCATATTTATAAAAAAATGCATGTGTAGCATCTACTAGTAAACATAGTCAAAGTCAGATTTATTTACTTTTTTCTGCTAGGGTTATTTTTTAAATATCTTTATTGAACATGATATTTTTAAAAACTGACATAAATATACAGCAGAAAAAACATAGCAACATTTTCTTGGTTAATTTTGTGTAGTTTCATTTAAAAAAAATTCATTTACTACAACATTACATAAAAATTGCTCTATTCCTGCCTTCCCTTAAATTTCACTTCTCCTCTTGAATATTATTTCACACATATCTTTCAGTATTATAACTTCTAATTAAAGCAGAAAACCTCGATTGGCATAATGTCATTCTAAAACTTTCAAATTTCCTCTTTCACAAACAGACTAAGAGTTGTCGGCTTCAGAACATTGACAAACAGGTGAGCATGTAAAGAATCAAAGAGTAACCCTCAAAAACATTAAGCCCCAGCCATAATTAAATACATTAATAACATTGATGCCTACCTCCTGCACCATTTGCCTACTCACTCAAATAAATACATAAATAAATAAATAAGTGACTTAATATAATAAAGAAAAGAAATAATGCAGAAGATCACTTTGTATAATGAACAGGAACTAAGTCCACCATTCACAGTAGCGATCATAATATAAAATGTCTTCAAGTGTGTATTACATTAAAACAAAAATAAATAAATAAAGGCTTCTACAGGGAACTGTACCACTAGCATTTCAGGTACAAAGCTGTGACATTAACCACTAGCATTTCATGTATAAAGTTGTGACATTAACTGCTAGCACTTCAGGTACAAAGCTGTGACATTAACTGCTAGCACTTCGGGTGCAAAGCTGTGACATTAATCACTAGCACTTCAAGTACAAAGCTGTGACATTAACTGCTAGCCCTTCAGGTACAAAGCTGTGACACTAATTGCTAGCATTTCGGGTACAAACCTATGACATTAACCACTAGCACTTCAGGGACAAAGGTGTGACATTAATCACTAACACTTCAGGGACAAAGCTATGATGTTAAGTGCTAGCACTTCAGATACAAACTATAAGATTAGGCACTAACATTTCAGGTGCAAAGCTGTGACATTAACTGCTAGCAGTTCAGGTACAAAGCTGTGACATTAACCACTAGCACTTCAAGTACAAAGCTGTGACATTAACAACTAGCACGTCAGGTACAAAATTGTGACATTAAACATTAGCACTTCAGGTACAAAGCTGTGACATTAATCACTAGTACTTCAGTTATAAACCTATGACATTAACCACTAGCACTTCAGGTACAAAGCTGTGACCTTAACCGATTGCACTTCAGGTACAAAGCTTTAACATTAACCACTAGCACTTCAGGTACAAAGCTGTGACATTAACCACTAGTACTTCAGTTATAAACCCGTGACATTAACCACTAGCACTTCAGGTACAAAGGTGTGACATTAATCACTAGCACTTCAGGGACAAACTGTGACATTAATGACTAGCACTTCAGGGACAAAGCTGTGATGTTAAGTGCTAGCACGTCAGATACAGAGCTATAAGATTAAGCACTAACATTTCAGGTGCAAATCTGTGACATTAACCTCTAGCAGTTCAGGTACAAAGCTGTGACATTAACCACTAGCACTTCAGGTACAAAGCTGTGACATTAACCACTAGTACTTCAGGTGCAAAGCTGTGATATTAACCGCTAACACTTCAGGTATAAGTTGTAACATTAACCACTAGCACTTCAGGTACAAAGCTGTGACATTAACTGCTAGCTCTTCAGGTACAAAGCCGTGACATTAACCACTAGTACTTCAGTTATAAACCTGTAACATTAATCACTAGCACTTCAGGTACAAAGCTGTGATATTAATCACTAGTACTTCAGTTATAAACTGTGACATTAACCACTAGCACTTCAGGTACAAAGCTGTGACATTAATCACTAGTACTTCAGTTATAAACCTATGACATTAACCACTAGCACTTCAGGTACAAAGGTGTGACATTAATCACTAGCACTTCAGGGGCAAACTGTGACATTAATCACTAGCACTACAGGGACAAAGCTATGATGTTAAGTGCTAGCACTTCAGATACAAAGCTATAAGATTAAGCACTAACATTTCATATGCAAAGCTGTGACATTAAATGCTAGCAGTTCAGGTACAAAGCTGTGACATTAACCACTAGCACTTCAGGTACAAAGCTGTGATATTAACTGCTAACACTTCAGGTACAAAGTTGTGACATTAACCACTAGCACTTCAGGTACAAAGCTGTGACATTAACCGCTAGCACTTCTGGTACAAAGCTGTGACATTAACCACTAATACTTCAGTTAGAAACCTGTGACATTAACCACTAGCACTTCAGGTACAAAGCTGTGACATTAATCACAAGTAAGTTATAAACCTGTGACATTAACCACTAGCACTTCAGGTACAAAGGTGTGACATTAATCACTAGTACGTCAGTTATAAACTGACATTAACCACTAGCACTTCAGGTACAAAGCTGTGACATTAATCACTAGTATGTCAGTTATAAACTGTGACATTAACCACTAGCACTTCAGGTACAAAGCTGTGACATTAATCACTAGCCTATCAAGCAGCTCAGCAAGTTTTCCCACACTTATGCTTCTTAAATTGCTACAATATATTCTCTATGGTGCCACCTTGTATCATTACCTATGCTTTTTTTCAGTATTCCAAAGCTGCTGATTCTTTGCTAGCAGTTTCAGAAGGTCATTGTGTAGTTTGAGGTTTCCTGCTTTGATGCGAAGTTATGAAGCCATATTGTTCCCACAAATTCCATTTATTTCTATGTAAGTTGCTCATTATCTTTTCTAAAGATCTCACTGCCATTTCTTTTATCTCCTTTAAACTATGCAGGACTTCAGTTACAGATAGTTTGCCTTTTCATTTCTATTTTCTACTAATTGTTTTTTTGGGCAGCCAAAAGCATTAAACTGTTTGGAATTATTACTATATGGTTATCAAGTAAGTTTCTACAAATTTTGAACTGTAGTGTGGTGCATGTAACAAAAGAGTATGAACACCATTGCACTCACCAAATATATAATTTCTTTGTAAGGTTCTGGAAAAATTCAATTAGATTGAGTATATCAGGAAGTACTCATATCAACAACAAAGAAGAACCCTATCCTCTTTCTGGGTAGCACAGTTAAAATAACACCAGATACATGGCTTATCTAAACAATCCTGTGTTGGTTTCTGATTGATTGAGCAGTTGTCTGCTGAGAGAATATTTATTTTAATTGCTATTTTATTTTTACTACTGCTTTCCACAGTTTGTGGGAAGAAAGGGATAGCTTGTAGACAATAGGGTTCACTTTGATTTATATTTTATTGTTTTATCTCTAACATTTACTGCTTATTGTTAGAAAGGGGTAGGTTTTAGATAGGCAAACTCTAGCCATCTAAAGGGACCCAATCAGCTACAAATCCACACAGATACAGTGGACAAACTAGGGCTTATCTGAAAAAAATCCTATATTGGTTTGTAATTTTTTGATCTTTACTATTAAAAACAGGTGTGACTGCAAGTGATAGTGAGCAGAAGCTACTGAGTATATTTCTTTGGTATGTAAAAAAATTCTAGCTTTTGTGCAACCTTTACAACTGGTAAAGAGCGATGACTTTATTCTACTTGATTTAATATTTAGTTGTATGTGCTTTGTGTGAGATTATGTAAAATCTCTTTTAATTCTGTGGCAACTGATTTTGATTATCCTTTGCTTTTAGAATTCTTTATTCATTTGCAGCTAAAATGGATTCCTTCAATAAGTATGCTATCGGAGATTTACTGAAGCACAAAAATTGTATACAGTGTACTATTATGTGAATTTAAAGGTCACACCTGATGGTATGGGCAGTCTGTGTTCCTTATGTAAAATGCTGGGTGATTTGCTTGCCATTATTCGTAGTGAAACTCGACTTACTGATAATGATTGCACTTTTGCAACTGCCACAACTTGGAGAACTGTTATTATATATGTTAACTGGACTGATGAGATAAATAATGTTAGGCAAAGGGCAAATAGAACACATTAGGAAAATGATGTGTCTATTGTCAGTAAAGGCCACTCGACAACTATAGAACAAGATAATACCACTGACAACTCTGGAATTTTGAATACAAGTATGCAGAAATCTGAGGATTAAGAGCATATAGAAGAAAATAAAAAAGAAAGAAAGAAAGAAAGAATGAAAGAAAGAAAGGATGATATTCCAAACAGATAATGAAGAAAAAGAAATGGTTTGATATATATAAAGCAAGGAGAATACATACTAAAAATGATACTTATTTGTTATGGAGCATACAGATTACAGAAAATTATAACATCTTTTTCTAGCAGAAAACCTTCAGTTTGCAGAAAAAGGCATTCTTTTTCCAAAAGAGAATGTAGAAAAAAGATGCAAGGGTCAGGTGAAAAAGAAGAAATCAAAACTGAATGTGGAAGGTTTGCAGAACATTGCTCAAAAAAAGGAGAAGAAAGTTGACAACTTGGCTCAATCTGTGGATGTACAAAGCCAGATGGATGAGAATTGTATGTCTGCAAATGTAATAAGCAATAAAAATGGTGGGATTAATAAGAATAACAGTGATGAAGATCATTGCTTTGTAACAATCGATAGAGCAGATATTATTAAATTAGAAGTTGAAGATTCTTCAGATCTGGTCAGAAAAGATATTCTTATAATTGGAGATTCAATTATTAGAAGAACTCATACTTACGAAATAACAAGTTGTGCAATGGATAAAGGTCATATATAATTCACAAGTAACAATCCAGTAAAAACAAACTGAATTTATTAAGTAAATGGTAAGAGCTTTCTCTGGATAACAAACTGCTTCCTCAGACCATAAAAAAATGTAAAAACATCAGCTATTAGTATCTAAAAGACAAATCATATGATACCACACATGGTTGACGTGAATCATATGATCACTGATCTAATCAACAGTTTAACTTAAACAAAACATCAAAACATATGAACAGGACATAAGCATATTAGAGTATAAAAATGCATCTTGTAACTATATTACCAATTGCATAAGGCACAAATTTCCATAGTAAGTAGAATGATACTGCCTAAAAACATTCATAAAAATCCCATTCAATAACGAATACTACCTAATGACTGCATGATAGCAAAATCAACCCTCCACCGTATAGTATGTATAATACAACATGTCATGTTGTCACAACAACACAATGGAAACTGTTGTCTCGCTGAGACATTTATGTGGAACCCAAATATAACATTTAACATAGCAAAACAGTTTGTAAAAAGCAACAGAGATCTTGCTTTCTCTGTTGCTTTTGCCCACAGCTCTGATGTACTGCATAGGCATACACATGCGCAGTACATCAGAACTGCCGCAGAATACCAGACAGCTGCATAAGGGCAGCAAGGAGGCATTATACAATGCCATTATTTAAGAAAATTAATTATTTTGTTTTCTTAAATAATGTCATTGTATAATAGCAATAACCCACTTATGGGTGTGGGTAATGCTGGATTTACCCACGGTTGGCTTTGTTTGGTCACTCGGGCTTCACCCTTGTGATCAAACCATGCCAACCATGGGTAAATCCAGCATTACCCACACCCAGGCGTGGGTTATTGCTATATTATCCTCTCCTTAAGCATCCTATTAGTTTTGCCTATATAAAATGCTGTACAACAGACATACTCAGCAAAATATATTAAATATAGTAAATGCTTATCCTTGAAACATGCAAAGAAATTAAACTCAACCTTATATGATGTGGAAGGATGCTGTATCTATAAACTACTAGAAATAAAACCACAGGCACTGCATCTCCTACAAGAAAAAGTACCAAAACATGTAGATGCCTGACATGACAGAATAAATCCTTGTCTAGAGCATAACTGACACTTTAATGATAAGTTTTTCCTAAAAGATAGGCTACATGAGTTTAATAGAGGTGTTAGAGTTATTTTATGTAATATATATATTAGGTATTGATTAGGTATTCAGGCATATGCATTCCAGGTAAATGTCTCAGCAAGACAACAGTTTTCATTGCGTTGCCATGACAACATGACACACTGTATTATACAAACACAGAAGTGGTTTGGTTTTGCTGTCATGCAATCACAGGCATTAGGTAGTGTTAGTTATTGAATGAGAATTTTATGAAAGTTTTTAGTAAGTATTATTCTATGTACTATGGAAATTTGTTCCTTATGCAGTTGGTAATATAGTTAAAAAATACATGTTTTATGCTCTACCATGCTTATGTGCTGCTCATATGGTTTGATGTGGTGTTTTAGTTAAACTGTTGATTAGTTCAGTGATCATATGATTCATGTCGACCAATGTGTACTTATAAATGATGTTTTTAAATGTTTTTTATGGTCTGAGGAAGCGGTTTGTTTTACCACAAAAGTGCTTACCGGTTACTTAATAAATTCAGTTTGTCTTTGCCATCGGTTGTCATTTTGGTTTGTTTTTACTGAACTGATACTTACATTTGCAATGAAGGTAATGAACATCAAATAGAGTTATGCCTGTCAGGAGCAAAAGTAGAGGACGTGAGAAAGGCCTCAGAATGCCTTAATGTTAGAAAGTATGGCTCTATTTTTATTCATGGTGGTGCAAATGATCTCATCCCCAAGAATTCTCTGACTGATAGTTGGGAACTTAGAGCCCTCTTAGATAGTATAGCTTGCATAAAAGTTAGAACATATTTTTCACAAATCACGTATAGAAAAAGAGTCAGGTCACCATGAATGAAAAGGTTTTGGGTAAATACCTACATGAAAAAATGTTTTAATTTAAAAAATGGCAACATGTAGAGCATCTGAGCCTAATTTTGGGCACGTGTTAAGACAGGATGTTGTGCACTTTTCAAGATCAAGGAAGATAATTTTTGCAGCAGATACTTTGCAATATTGAACAAACACAAGGCAGGATTTTTGCCATTACAAAAATTTAACAATTCACAGATAGTAACATTTATAACGTCTCTGATGGTTGTTAATGCTAGGGCCAATAATAATGAAAATTTTTATTAGGAAATTAGACACATTCCAAGATTTATGTTCTTGTTTTTCAAATATGGTTAAAGAACAATGATTGGAAACCAGTTCTGTCAGGATCTAAATACTTTTATTCTAACAGACACTAACAAAAATCAGGAGGAGGTGGTAGAATAGGGATTAAAGAATGTTATGAGACCTGTGATTATTACATGTTAAATGATAATTCCAGTACTGTACATTGTGTAACTGTGACAAAAAGACAAGCCTGGTACATATAACAATTGCTGAAATCAAAACTCAAAACCTCTTAATGTAAGAAATCGGAACAAAGCCTAAAATAATGGGGGACAAAGCCCCAAAAACAGGGACAGATTTTAAATATTGCTCTTATAAATTTAGAAAGTTGCTACAATAACAAGATATGTGTTATACATTTTCTTTTTTTTTTCAAAACAGGTTTATTGTTTTAACATATAAGAGAAATATCATAACAATTTTATACAAGTAATTAAAAATAGGTATTATTATAATATTCAACAAAACAACTAAAGTATTTACAAAGACATCCACTACAATCAGATCAATTAATTAAACTAAAATACCATGCTATTGAAATTAAAATTTTTTAACAAATTTTGTAAATTATCCCATACAATAAAATAAGATGTTTTTCTGTTTGTTCTAGTCCTAATTGTGTTTATTTCCATATGGCACACTATATTCATAACATTTTTAAATTCATTGAACGAAGGAGGTGTATCTGAAATCCAATTTCTAGTTATTATTTTCCTAGCAACTGCTAGAATAGACCATAACAAGGGAAGCTTAACCTTTTTAACACTTTGAGGTACAGGTGTGTTGAATAATATAAGAGATTTAGAAATAATGAAATTATCTGTAAAAAGAGCCTGCAAAAATTCATTAATTGACTTCCAGTAATCTTTCAATTTTATACAGTCATAAAACATATGAGACCAGTCAGCATTAATTTCTACATTACATCTCTTACATAGATTATCTTTATTATTTATTTTATTCATCATCAAAGGTGTATAAAAAGATCTATGTAAAATTTCCATGTATAAAGTCTCCAGACAATGGAAGACATAGTTCTATAAGCAGATTCCAATATATATTGTTTATCTTGTTGATTTGGTGGGTCCCCATTAATAGAAGTGAAATAATTCCAGTATGAATCTACACTGTAAAAAGTTTCTTGTCTGATAACTTTATGTATGTATGAAAGTTTACCTTTATCAGAAACTTTATGTTGTAAATGTAATATCAAGTAATCAATCAGTGTTGGAATAGATTCTTTAACATTTATAGACATTAAATCTATTTTATTAATGAGATGTTGTCTAAAGGTCTGAACCTCTAACCAGCAAGTTTCTCTTAGATCAAATTCTTGTTTTAAGAAATCTAGATTTTTAATTTATTATCAGATATCAACTGATACCAGTACTTTAGATCATTATCTATAGCTAAATGAGTTCCTTCAGAAGTAGATGACAAAAGCATACCCTGAGTATACATTATAGGAAATACAATAAATTTCCATTCCCTATACTTAGGGTGCATGAATATAAAGCTACGATAACTAATAATAATATTTAATGGGTAACAAACCATATGTTTAGGTGTAATAGGTGAAGTACAAAATTCCTTTACTAACCATAACATGGAGTTATTTACAATCATATTTTTATGTGTTAAGGAGATTTTCATGAAGTGTATACTAATTAGCTCCCAATAATCTTTCCATTTTGTGACATGACTGATCTATTAATAAAGTAATAACTTTTACAATAGAAGAGATGGTATATAAATTAAAGTCTGGAAAAGAAATACCCCCTTGAGACCAGCTATTAGTATGTTTCTTTAATGCAATCCTAGGTCTATTAGGTGCCCATAAGAAATTTAACATTAGTGTGTTCAGTTTCTTGATAATTATTTTTGTAGGTGGAAGTATTATTGATTGTATTAAGTATAAAATCTTGGGGAATATTATCATTTTAATAATTGTAAGTCTCTCCTCCATAGTAAAATCATATTATTCCAGGTATTAAAAGATTTTGTATATTAAGAAAACAGGTATTATAATTATTATATATAATAGATTTAATATCTTTAGATAGTATTATACCTAAATAAGTTATCTGACCTGAATTGGGTACATATTTAGTAAAATCACTAATGAGAATATTTTTTCGTGTATATATAGGTAGTATTTTATTTTTTTCTTCATTGAATATTAAACCAGAAATACTTTTAAAATTCATCATGTTATCAAATAGAGACTGTATAGAAGAATTAGATCCTGCTGATGTAATTAGAACATCATCTGCAAAAAGTTGAATTTTGGATGTTGTACTTTCATCTATTTCAAAACCCTCTATGTCAGTACTGTTTCTGATCAAATTATCCCAAGGCTCCATTACTAAAGTGAATAATAGTGGAGAAAGTGGGCATCCTTGTTTTGTACCTTTAAGAATGGGTATTTTTTGTGAAACATATGTTCCTACCTTAATATAAGCCAACGTTCCTTTGTATAAATGTTCAATTAGATTTACAAATGCATCAGAGAAGTTTGTGCACTTCATTAAGGTAAACAGATTGTCCCAACTTACTGAATCAAATGCTGAACTTATATCAAGACTAATAAGTGTTAAATCTTTCTTTTTCCTATTTGCAAAATCTATTAATGTTAAAGTTCTTCTTATATTATCAAAAGTATTTCTATTTACAATGAAGCCTGTCTGATCTATTGTCTGATCTGTTGTGCAAAAAATTACACTTGAAAAAGCCCGTTACAAACGGGCGAAAGCGCTTGTGTTTGGAGTCTGGTTCGTTCTTGTGGAATAAAGATTTTTTGCTAACAATTCGTTATTTCTTGGCGAGAACTCTTCTTGAGCTTTGGTCTAACTGCAACGTGATTTTTTCTTGCATTTTTGCACTTGCTGAATGTTTACTTGAATTACAGAGTGAGGATTTTTGAGTCATTCGCACTCCTGCTTCCTGGTTGTTTTTTGCTGCTTTTTGACTGTCTGATCTATATCTATAATGCCGGGAATGATTGTCTTCAATCTATCAGCAAAGATATTCATAAACATTTTATAATCAACATTAAGTAATGAGATGGGCCGATATGAAGAACATGTAGTTGGATCTTTATTAGGTTTTAAAATTGGCGAAATAAATGTATATTGCCAAGATGAGGGGGTTATTAACTCAGTTTGGGCCAAAATAAAAACCTTATGTATTAATGAATATGTATTTTTAGAAAGGATTTTATATATCTCTGGTATAATACCATTATTACCCGGTGCTTTGTTTGATTTTAGCTTATTTATTTGTGTAATAACTTCTGTATATGAAATACTCTTGTCCAATAGTTTAATCTGTTGTTTATTAAGCTTTTTATTCATATTTGTGGTTATAAACTCCTTTATTTTATCTTTAGGTTCCATGTTAATATTATTATGGTTAATTTTGTGAAAGTGATTTCTAAATTCATCTAGTATTTCTGGTATACTAGAAACATTCTTCTTTGTCTTTAGAGAAAAGATTTATTTGATATGGTTTTGTTTATTCAACCTTTTTGTTTTATTTTTAAGTCTATGTAAGTATTTGGGGCTTATTGAATAAGACAAAAACTTGTATTTCTCTAAAGTTATCTTAACTTTATGAGTTAAAATTTCTTTGTATTTCTCATTTAGTTTGTTTATTTCTTCAATAACTTTCTTGTCCATAATATTTTCTTTATTATTATGTTTATAAGAGTCTAATTTACTTTGAATATCTAACAATTCCTTATCCCAAGATTTCCTTTTATTATTATACCATCTGATACTTTGTCCATATATATATGATTTTAAGGCATCCCAAACATAAACAATGGAGACTTCAGGAGTGTTATTTATGTCTAAAAAATGTTTTACTTCTGAAAGTATATATTCTTTATAGTCTTTTAGTTGAGTTAAGTATGCTGGTATCCTTTTTGATCTGAACATTATGAGTATTTTTTATCATGAATTCAAAAATAATTGAATTATGATCAGATATAGGACATGAAATGATTTTGGAATTAATTAAATCTGTTACCATCTGGTTAGAAATAAAGACCCTATCTATTTTTGAATAAGTTTTGTATCTGTTAGAAAAAAAGGTGTATGGTAATGATTTTGAATCTATCTGATTATTAATATCATTCAAATAATAAGAATTAGCAAAATCCTTTAAATGTTTTGCATTATATGTAATTCTTCTCTTTCCTATAGTGGTAGTATGTTATACATTTTCTGAAGGATATAAAACCTGAAACTCAAATGTATGACATTATTTAGTGACTCCAATTCTCAGTGATTTGCCAGAACATCTCAAATTTTATGAGGAACAGACCAAAAGTATGAGGCAAAAATCTGGTCATCCTGTGAAAATCTGTACGATTTAGTGATGTGGTTGCAGTGTATAGACCATCAATATCAAGTGCTGATGACTTAGAGCAATTCATTCATGAAGCACAGCATGGAAGAATAGCAATGGCTGAGGATATAAATTTACCAGAAATAGTCTGGAATAATATTGATTCAACACCAATAGCAAGGAAATTATTTACAATATATGCTCAGGAACAATAATTGCTTTAGATTGTAAAAAGCCGACTAGGGACGGAATAAACTAGACATTGTTTATGTTCCTAGAGAAATTACTGTTACTTCATGTCAAGTTTTATCACAGTTGATGTGCAGTGATCATGGGGTTATAATGGTTAATTTGTTGCTAGCTAATTTTTCCAAACTGAAATCTTAATGCAGAAAAGATTACTAGCAGACTATATGGAAACAAAACAGTCACTATCTAAAACTAATTGGAGTGATGTGCTTGGTGGAAAAAAAACTGCAGAAGAAATGTGGAAAGTAATTGTTTGAATGCAAAAAATAAAAAAAAAATGTTTAACATCAGGATCTAGGCATACGACCTCAGGGGGGATATATTTCCTTAAGAACAAGATACTTGATTAAGATGAGAGGCAAACACTATAAGAAATGGGAAAGAGTTCAGACTAAGACTTTGAAAGCTGAAATAAGCTGGACAGACAAATTGAACATAATTGAAACAAGATAAAAAATTGAAGAAATGTTATATAAAGATATTGAGCATAATAAGAAACTATTTTATAGATACATAAAATGTGATAGGAGTAAAGACAGATAAATTAATAAACTATGTGTAGATTCTAAAATTTATTCTCAAATACAACAGATCATAGATATATTTACAAAGTCTTATGCAAAGCAGTTTGGCTCCACAAAGAGGGTCATAAATTGTCCTAGTGGTCCAGGCAACCTCAGATACTGAAATAAAGTTAGAGTATATTGAAAAAGAAATATGCAAACTGGATACAAACAAAGCACAGGAAGGAGGCAGAATTATTAAAAATGACCCGATAATGCTTCAGCATGAAATTACAGTATTGTTATATCTGTTATTTACTTAGTCGTACAAATATGGGGAGATTCCTCAAGACTAGAGACATGAACTTGTTAAATCATGTACCTATACTGATACTTAGTTGTTCTAATTTATTGATCGGTGTTTTGTCTATGACCCTATTAAAGTCTTTAAGGGAAAGGGGAGTAGGACAAACGCAGATTCCTCGAGACCCATAAGTTTACTTTCATGTTGTGGAAAAAAAGGCAAATGTTGTATTGGATAAATTATTGTTAGAACTGATGAAAATAGATCTATTACTTGTAACATGACCTTCATTAACAATATAATAAAAGCTATGAATGAAACATTGTGCTGTGATGTAATTTATATAGATTTAACTTCAGCATTTCATAGGGTCATACACAAAACACTGATCAATAAATTAGAACAATTAGGTATTGATGTACTCTTGATAAGATGGATAGCTGTATGACATACAAATAGGACATGCCAAGTATCATACAATAGTCGGTCAGGTGAAATTTGTGGTCACAGTCAGGGTGTCCCACAGGGCTTTGTCCTAGGCCCATACTTGTTTAGACTGTATCTTTTAGCTCTATCTTTTTCATTGTATGTGTTCTACAGTCTGCATGCATGTGACTTGAAAATGGGTAAACTGATTACATGTGTTATAGATAAGGCATGTCTGCAGAAGAACTTGACTAAATTGACCATTTGGACACAGGAGAATAATATGATGATAAATATATCAGAAACTAAGCATAAAAGATTTGGGCGACATAGATGAAAAGGTGAATATTTAGTAAAGCACACAGTGATTGAAAGTATAGATTCATTTAAGGACTTGTGTATATGGATAGAGCCCGCTTTTCTAATCATATCAACCAAATGGATAATGACAGTTATAGAACTATAGGTTGTATAAAAATATTTTTAAAGCCTAGGAAATCAGAAATGATGAAGTCATTGTTTGTTAGTTGCATTAAACCCAAACTTAAGCATTGAAAAGCAGTATGGGGACCTTACAAGAAAACAAGCATGAATAAACTGGAAAGAGTACACCAGAAATATACCAAGAAAACTAACGGGTGTGAAAATTTAAGTTATTATAAAAGTCTATGACAGGGGCACAGGAAAGTAATTTTCTTGTGTGGCAAAAGCCAGGGTACCATTTGGCTAGGCTTATATAGGCCCTAGGGCCAATAGCCTAGTACCTGCCAATGAACCTATGAACCTAAATTAACTGAACTTGTACGGTGTCTCATATACATATTTAAAAGGAGACTACATTTAAAAGGAGACCTTATTCAGGTATATAAGGCATTTAGAGACAACTACCCCTGGGAATGTTTGAGGTTACCAAAAAGTAGTAGAGAATTATCAAACAACCTATGCAGAAGATTCTATAGTAATGAGAAGTGTACTGAATGGTTTTCTGAGAGAGTAGTTGATGCATGGAATAGAGTACCAAATTACATTAAAGCAAGCACTAGTTTAGACATTTTTAAGAACAGCCTAGACACTTTCTATGGCAGCATGTGTTTTGGTATGTTGGTAGGCAAGAAGGCCATTATTGCCTGTGCTGGAAATATTTGTATGTATGCATGTAGTCAGTTGTAGCACATAGTTTTCTTACTGGAAATTCACTGTTCTGGAGTAGCCCATTGAATATTGTAATGTGACTCGATCAGGTACTCACAGGTAGGATGGAGGCCAGCACTATGTGTTGCCAAGTCACAATCATTTCTGGAATCTGAGATCAAGTTTGCATTACATGGACAATATAGTAAGATGAATCACTGCGTGTGTCATCCTCTGCTACAAATCAAAATGGCATTGGTTTAGAGAGAAAGGGCTACATCCCAACTTCACTTTACACTACATATGTAAGCTAATGAAGCATTCTTTCTCTGTTTCCTATTTGAGATTCATAGTGGAATTTTCCCACTTGTTCATGCTGCCCTCAGATATGTTATAGAAAGAGGAGGTTTTCCCAACTGATCTACTTTGCAATACATTGAGATGCTGTCACTTGTTGGTAGCTTTAGTATTTCCAGGTGTGAATTGCTTGTTTTGGTTGAGCCCAAACTGCTTCCATATAGTAGTGTTTGCTAGCCAAAATGAGAGAGATATAAACAAAGGATAACTCATTATAACTTTGATAATCATGAAATCCTAGTGTGGACAGAGACATTATAAGGGTTTTAGTGGGTATGCATGATCATCATAGGGGTAATGGACAAATATGTGGATTTCCTCTCCCTTGGTGCACTGAGGTATGTATAGCCCTCATTATGCTTTCCATAGGAACAGTCCAGAAACAGACTGAGGATACATTGAGGATCTCTCAGGCTTCTGCTTTGAGGATACTGCAGCAGGATATACTCTTGGTATTTCTATATCAGTAAATCTATTCCCCTGTGTCTTCTCATGACCAAACCAAAACTATGCATGTATTTTATGGGGTAACACATTTCCATGAGATACTCAGTCTGATAAATTGCACCAATGTTGCAATTAGGGCCCTTCTAGTCTACAGGGGGAGCAATACCACAATAGGAAGGGCTAACATTCCATCAACTGCCAGGTAGCATGTGATGCATGGGGGTGCATCCCAAACATGTCTGCCAACCATCTTGACAGCGCCTGCAATTGCCATTTCTGGCACACTAACTGATTCTACCTCCTATTCCGGAATGGTAGGATGCCCAGTGATCATCTTGCCGGTAAATAGAAAGATATTTTTATAGTGTATTTAATTATTAATGGTAAAACATTGCTGAATACTACCTCACTTTTCCCTTTTTGTCTCCCTGCTCATTATCTCTCTTTCTTTTTTTTTCTCTTTCAGTTGATTCTGGATATCCACTGCAGCCATGGTTCATGACACCAGTGAGAAATCCAAGTGGAGATGGAGAACAGATATACAGGACATTGCTGTCCCAGATCTGTATTGTCATTAAGAGGGTCTTCAGCCTCCTGAAGAGCCATTTCATGTGCCTGGATGAGTCTGAGGGGTGGTCTTCAGTATGACCCAGCTACTGCATGCAGGACATTTACTGCATGTTGCATACTGCACAATATGATCATGCACCAGTCTGGTGGTGAAGTTACCCATGGTGTCACTACAGCCCCCAGTTCCAGTCCTACTATGACTAATGATGACCAGCAGACAGCAGTAGTAAGGGACCGGCTTACTATCACATAGTCGACCGCATGACATATGTGTGAAACTAACTTAGCATAACCGTTAATGTGAGTGCCACAATGTCGAACCTTACAATAGTGAACATTCGCTGTTGTAAGATTTGACATTGTGGTGCAGATCGCACTATAGTGGGGATTGGGAAATGTACCCTTTCCCTCACTGTAGTGCGATCTCAGAGTTTATATATATATATATATATATATATATATATATATATATATATATATATATATATATATATAAGAAGGGGGGTTGTGGGGGTGCAGGGGGGGCTTGCCCCATTGCTAAAAGTGTTTTTCAATGTTGAGCAGATGTGAGCATTTCAGTAACACCAACATTTTTGACATTTGTCTTTACTGAAATGCTTAGTTCTACATTTTTTTGTGTTCAGTGTTCTGATTTCCGAACATGTTGTTCGGACATCTTAAAACTTGAACACAGTGGATTTGATTATGTGATAATAAACCTATGGGACCCCATGACCCATGCTCATGTATGGCAAATGACAGCAGATGTAAAGTGTCATCACCTAATCAAGTACTATGGACTATGACATTTGGGTTAGTGTTTCCTTTATTGTAAAAAATACATAGAGTATAAATGACATATGCAGTGATATCTGTGGGCTATGCTGTGTGCTGCATGGTCTGCTGTCACTGTTTAAGTGGCATTGTCTCTCATCTTTATTTCATAATAGTTAGCAATAATATTGTTTGAAAAAAGTCATGCCTGAGTGCTCACTGACTCATGTCCCATAATGTCATAAGACATAATACAAGTAATATAGCCACCTTTTTGGCTGCTTTTTAAAATAAATGTTGCTGATAAATATGCATGTACTGAATTTTCTCATTTGGTATCATCTCCTTTTGGCTTATCCTGCTTAGGGGTCGCCACAGTGGATCACCGGTCCACTCATGATTGGCAGTGGAGTTTTACGGTGTCAAGTTGCCAGCCTAGCGCTCAACCTTCCACAGAAGGCACACACACTCACACCTATGGCCAATTTAGAGTGTCCAATCAACCTACAGCATGTCTTTGGGATGTGGGAGGAAACCGGAGCACCTGGAGGAAACCCACGCGACCACAGGGAGGACATGCACACTCCGCACAGAAGGCACCCCAGCTGAGAATCGAGCTGGAGAACCTCTTGCAGTGAGGTGGCAATGCTAACCGCTGCACCACTGTAGCCACCCAAATTTCTTCAGTCAGTATAATTATTAAAAAGAGTTATTTCATTATTTGATAATATGTATTGCATTTGAAAGAAAACATATCATATTTTTTTCATATTTTGCAATTTATTATCAGATTAAAACACATTGTTTACTGAAGTACTGCACATTTGATTATTTTTATTTTATCATACACAATAATTTGTGACTTCAGAGACAAAATATCATTTGTGCAGTGGTGAGGGTGAAGTGACAGCAGTGTTTGTTTAAATGGCAGGATACTCATTCTAATATGTACTTTCCTCATTATTGTGCATCCATGAAAAGTAGTGTATTAATCATTTTAATTATAGGTATAACTGCTAGGGTCTATATTAGAAGAGCAAAAGCTGAAAACATCGAGCGCTCTTATGTCAAACTTAAAAAAGTGAAGCCACATAATGTCGAATGACCGGTACAGTGATTTTTTTTTTTTTATGGAAAAAAATTTCTGGGCCATTCTCAGGACTTTGCCATTTCCTCCACTGTGGTGTGATCTTCGAGTTGATATATTTATGTTGGGGGGTGTGAGGGGCAAAGCCCCCACTGTATTTTGTCTGTACATTTTTTTTGTTTGTTTTTTGGAGCAGCGATTTTTTTTTCTTGTGAAAAAAAAATCACTGTTCCGTGTATTTGACATTTTGTGGTTTCAGTTTTTTCAGTTCTACATAAGAGTGTTTGCTGTTTTCAGCTTTTGCTCTTCTAATATAGACCCTAACTGCTAGCATTCCTGCAGCTGGCAGTTATAGGTATAACTGCTAGCTGCAGGAATGCTAATGTACAGAGCATTGGTGTTAATGATTGCATTCTTATGTTATGTCATACAGATTTATTTCTACATTTCTCTGAGGTTCTAAACAATACCATTAGAAGGATGTAATGCATGCAGTTGTAAAGTGTCCCACCTACACCCTCATTTTTTTCACATCTTATCCCCCTTCTAGTTAAACATCTGGCTGTGTTTCTGAAGGTCAGATTGTAAGTAACACAATTGTCACAGTTGATTCACAGTAGTTTAAGATCAAATGGGGGCATAGCTCACTGGTAGAGCATTTGACTGCAGATCAAGAGGTCCCTTGCCCAAATCTGGGTGCCTCCTGCAAAGGTGACTTTTTCCACACATAGGCTTTGTTTGTGGGAAGTTGGCATTTGACATAGGAGTTAAGGTGTTTACCTTATAACACGAGGTCCAAGGTTTGATTCTTACAAGGGGGTAATTGGCTAGGCTTAAAATGGTCCACAAGGGCAGTTAGCCTAGTACTAATCTATGAACCTATGAATAAGTTATACACATGTCCTAAGGACAGGTGATAATGGAAGGGATTTTGAAGAGAGACTTTTATAAGAGCTGTATGGCAAGTTGGCTCAGTGAAGTAACTTAAATGATGGAGATAACCATGCAGACACTGATCTGACAGCACTTCATGAATGTGACCTGGACCTTGAATAAGAGCTTCTGCTAGGTGTAGATGAACACTAACATGGCCTGCATAAAATCAGATGTGCTTGTTCCATCTGATTACTTAACACACAGCTGGATAGAAACCTCAGAAGGCACACAGAGAATAAATAGAAACAAAATTTATTGTTAAGCGCTTTTCGTCTGTGCGTTAACACAAACTTCCTCAGACAATTTAAAACACAGAAGCTCCACTATAAATACAGAAAAAGCAATTGGATAATAACCACTTCATTTACACATATTAAATTAAGTGCAAACAATCAAGCATGGATCTTTGTTATATAAGTTTTTAAAGAAACAATATCAGAAAAGCTTAGAAACAGGCTTAATCAAACAAGCTTATTCTGATTAGCTTAATCCAAGAATGGACAGGCACCTAAACAATAACCTTCACTCGAAACTAAAAAATTGTTGTTAAAATAAAAATAAAAATATTTATATTTATATATATAATAAAAAAATATTTATATTTATATAAATAAAATATATAAACATTTATATTTATATACATAAAATTATTTGAGATGGGAAAGTAAATCCCCGGACAGTATACTAAAAAACCGACATGTACTGTCCAATAGTGTAATACAAATACTTATTTCAAAATTTACACTACAAAATAAAATATACAAACTAAAACAGAAAATATAAGAAGTATTTATAAGACATAATAAGAAATATAAATACAGAATTTATCTATTACTTATGTAAACATATTATCCATAAATTGTATGTAAACAATAAATATATATATGTTAAAACTATCTAATATACTGACTAAGAGCATGTTCCATTCATCTTAATAAACTTTTTATTTTTAAAACACAACTAATAGAACAGCTTTCATTCAGACCTGGGAAATTATAAGCATTTAACCTTATCTGCCATAAGAGTTTTAATTCATCTAATCTAAGTGAATCAGAGCCACCTCGAAAGTTATGAAAAACCTGATCTATTATGGTAAATTTAAAACTATGATTAGGAAACTGAACTATATGCTTGGCCAATGCATTTTCAACTTTCTGTTTTTTAATAGCATACAAATGCTCGTACATACGGTCACAAAGTCTCCTTTCAGTTTTCCCTACATAATAAGCCAAACATGACTGGCATTGGGCTAAATAAACAACCATCTTAGAATTGCAATTAACTCTCAGCTTCTGATAATATTGAAAGTTATTAATACAGAATCTATTAGATTCAATCACATATGAGCAATACTTACAAGCCTGGCATTTAAACATGCCAGCTGTTCTTACTGGGGGTTTAACTTGTTGTTCAAAGAAAGCTTTCAGATTTTTACCTCTTTTATAAGTCACGGATGGGCGTTCACCAACACTGGCAAAAACGCTCTTATCATTCTTAAATATTTCCCAATTTTTAAGCAAAATCCAAAAGCAATCTCTGCTGTTAAGATTATAAGTGGTAATAAAGGAAACGACACCATTTACAACTATATGTCTACTTCTTTCCCTAAATTCCCTCGATTTTTTGGTATTCCCAAGATCCACAAGGATCCCATTAATCCACCGATGCGACCATTAGTTGATGGCAGAGGATCTCCCACTTACCCATGTGCTAAAGTTGTCGACTCTATTCTTCAAAAATACTTGGTCAGTTTGAAACAAATTTGTAAGGATTCTTGGGTGTTTCTTAAAAGGATGAATCAATTGCATTTCAACCCCAGGTATAACTTTTTAACCATAGATGTTAAGGATCTTTATACATGTATTCCACATGAAATAGCATTAGAGTGGGTTGCTGATGTGTTAAAGCGTCTTGGCTGCACCAAAACAGAAAACAGCTTGGTCCAAGAACTATTAGAGTTAGTGCTTGACCATAACTATTTTACGTTTGATGAGAATTTCTACCTTCAGAAAGTGGGTGTAGCCATGGGTTCTCCATGTGGGGCAAGTGTAGCAAATATGGTTATGGCCCAATGGGAGCACCTTTTTGTGTTCAATAACTGTGCGTTTCATGACAAGTTTATCTTTTATACCCGATTTCTGGATGACATTTTTATTTTGTTGGATGGTGACAGTTCTTTATGTGAATCAGTAGTGGATTATTTTAATTCCACGACTAATTTTTTGACCTTCACACACACTTTTAGTGTTGATTCTATTTCATATCTTGATGTCCTTTTGACTAAAGATTTTTCTTTCCATAAACTTACGGCTTCTATTTTTAGAAAAAATACATATTGTAACTCTTTGTTACATTTTTCCAGTTGCCACCCACTTCACCAAAAATGGGCTATTATTAAGGGTCAACTTGTTCGGGCAGCCCGTATAACTACTTTAAACCATGAATTTAATTCTGAGTGCCTGTTTATTAGGGGATTATTTGTCCATTGAGGCTACCCTGAGTATTTGGTAAACAAAATTATTGACGAAGTATCAACTAAAAGTCTGAATCAATTTTTTGCACCTATCTTGAACAATTCTTTTATATCGACCAACAGTGTAGTTAATAGCCCAGTTTTATTTGTAGATTCACCTGTTAATAGTCCAGTATTATTTGAAGATCCACCAATTGATTATTTATTGAGGAATGGTGTCGTTTCCTTTATTACCACTTATAATCTTAACAGCAGAGATTGCTTTCGGATTTTGCTTAAAAATTGGGAAATATTTAGGAATGATAAGAGCGTTTTTGCCAGTGTTGGTGAACGCCCATCCGTGACTTATAAAAGAGGTAAAAATCTGAAAGCTTTCTTTGAACAAGTTAAACCCCCAGTAAGAACAGCTGGCATGTTTAAATGCCAGGCTTGTAAGTATTGCTCATATGTGATTGAATCTAATAGATTCTGTATTAATAACTTTCAATATTATCAGAAGCTGAGAGTTAATTGCAATTCTAAGATGGTTGTTTATTTAGCCCAATGCCAGTCATGTTTGGCTTATTATGTAGGGAAAACTGAAAGGAGACTTCGTGACCGTATGTACGAGCATTTGTATGCTATTAAAAAACAGAAAGTTGAAAATGCATTGGCCAAGCATATAGTTCAGTTTCCTAATCATAGTTTTAAATTTACCATAATAGATCAGGTTTTTCATAACTTTCGAGGTAGCTCTGTTTCACTTAGATTAGATGAATTAGAACTCTAATGGCAGATAAGGTTAAATGCTTATAATTTCCCAGGTCTGAATGAAAGCTGTTCTATTAGTTGTGTTTTAAAAATAAAAAGTTTATTAAGATGAATGGAACATGCCCTTAGTCAGTATATTAGATAGTTTTAACATATATATATTTATTGTTTACATACAATTTATGGATAATATGTTTACATAAGTAATAGATAAATTCTGTATTTATATTTCTTATTATGTCTTATAAATACTTCTTATATTTTCTGTTTTAGTTTGTATATTTTATTTTGTAGTGTAAATTTTGAAATAAGTATTTGTATTACACTATTGGACAGTACATGTCGGTTTTTTAGTATACTGTCCGGGGATTTACTTTCCCATCTCAAATAATTTTATGTATATAAATATAAATGTTTATATATTTTTTTATTTATATAAATATAAATATTTTTTTATTATATATATAAATATAAATATTTTTATTTTTATTTTAACAACAATTTTTTAGTTTCGAGTGAAGGTTATTGTTTAGGTGCCTGTCCATTCTTGGATTAAGCTAATCAGAATAAGCTTGTTTGATTAAGCCTGTTTCTAAGCTTTTCTGATATTGTTTCTTTAAAAACTTATATAACAAAGATCCATGCTTGATTGTTTGCACTTAATTTAATATGTGTAAATGAAGTGGTTATTATCCAATTGCTTTTTCTGTATTTATAGTGGAGCTTTTGTGTTTTAAATTGTCTGAGGAAGTTTGTGTTAACGCACAGACGAAAAGCGCTTAACAATAAATTTTGTTTCTATTTATTCTCTGTGTGCCTTCTGAGGTTTCTATCCAGCTGTGTGTGTTGTATCTAGTTTGTCGTTTTGCCTAGCTGAATTACCATCTGATTACTTACATTACTTTCCCGAGAAGTACTTGCAGTCTCATGTGATCTGGTCCCTTGGATCTGAGCAGTACCCCATCCTCTTCCCTTGTGAGATTGACTCCTGCTTAAGTCTGGTAAGTTCCAACTAGTGTACAAATGGAGGCAGCCACTGATGCTTGGTGTGCCACCATACTATGCATTATTGTGATCATGGCATTATCCCTACTCTGTGCCATTTCCAAGTAGTGCTGGAAATCCTCACACATACCCTGGAGGGCTCTGACCATTTCCAGCTAACTCTCTTTGGCAGTGCTCTGAACCCTAACTATGTCACAGCAGATTTGCTGTTGGGCAACCAATGATTTTTATGTTTCCTGGGGTAGCTGTAACAAATGTCTATGCCTTGCTCCCCTTTGTAAAGGTGACATTGTTACCTCTGAATACCTGCCATCATCCTCTAAGTGCTTGTCTGGGTTTAGAGATGCTGGTGATGAGGTGCGTGGGTGTTCCTCCTGCACAAACATGAGTGAAATGGCAGTGTGTGCTTGCCTTTGTGATGCTCTATCACTTCCTGTTGTACTTCTATCATTTTGTGGGATGTGAGATCCTGGCATTAAATGTAAGGACTGCACGCCACTTTTACAAGGCTGCCTCATGAACATAACTATGCTGTCATTATCATTATCACCAACAGCCATTTTGCTGCTGATATCCTTCAAATTCATTGGTATAGTGCAATTGTTTGTTTCTGATGTGCCCATGTGAAAAAATTATTTGAAAGCTTTACTGATAAGGAAATGGCATACAATACCATATGCTTATTAAGGGTGTATGGGGAATACTTATCATGCACACTGCCTCTGTTGCATTCCTTGCTTCCTTCCTGTTACAATTATTCATTATCAGCATTCAGTTCTCCATATGAATGCATGTTATTGTTTTTAAACCCACTTTCCTGAGCAGACACGTATTGCTTCTGCTGCTGCTGACGTTGGTAACAGCAACAACACTTTGATTTTTTTTTAGGGCCAATAACTGTGTCGTGGTCATCTCCATGGATATAGAGAAGCTATTCTTTATCTGGGGTTAATTGGATAATGTTTGGAGGCCCCCTTCCCAGTACTGGTATGGGCAATTGCATATGCCTTGCTTTGCTTCTAGCATGTCCTTCAGTATCATTTGCTTAAAGTGCAGTTTCTGCCACCCACTGCATTAATGTCAAGGATAACTTGATTCCAGGCTTTTGTCCTCTCAGCTTGTTTGATCCCCCCTTTCCAAACAGACATTTGCCACATATCCTAACAGTTGTCAAGAGGATGCAATTTTTATCATAGCTGAAGTTATCCTTACTCTACCTAGATCCCTTGTTTTGCATCATTACTGCATATCATGCCTCTCAACCTGTTAGCACAAGAAATCTGGACCAATCTTAAAACAATGGGGGGTCAAAGGCCCAAACATAGGGACAGAATTCACATACCGCTCTTATAAACTTAGAAATTTGCATTTCCTGAAGGATTTAAAGTTTGAAACTCAAATGTCTGTCATTATTTAATGACTTAACTCCTCAGCAATTTTCCAAAAAAAAAAAGGCACACATACACATTTTATGAGGAACTAACAAAAAGTATAAAGAACAAATAGAAGTATGCTTCATATTTAAAAAAGGCCACAGTCATATACACACTTTAATTTAATCATCATTCAAACTACAGAAAATTGACCAAGTATGCCTGCCACCCTTGTAAAACCAGTATTAGCTTAACCCCATAATTATATATAGATACAGTCCATCCAAGTAAAGTTGTGCTATAACATTAGTTGCAGTGTATTCACATAATTAATCACTTTTTTAAGAGTCATCTTTCACCTACCCCCATTGTCATGTATTCATATTAGTTTTCATTCATCAGTAACAGTCTGAAATCTCTCAGTAAAGATGCATATATTAAGCTAGTAAAACATCCTTACCATTGCAGTACTTCACAATGTAATGATTGCATTTGTACCATGTATATACAATCACTAAATGATACCGAAGTAATGATTTTTTCAGTGATCATTAATCATTTCTACTGCTGCTGTACTGAATTCCCAGTTCCAAATGATATATTTATACCATTCATTAATAGACATCATAATATAGACAAGATATTATTAAAAGCAAAATTTGTTAATTTTAACGCACAAAGTTTACATATCTTAAATGTTTCGTATTACATTATAATATTTTGTTATTACTTTCTTACTTTAAAAGGCCTGCAGTTTCCTAAGGCATTTGCCACCTAACTCAAATAATGGCAGTTTAATATGGCAGTATTCAACTTTTCCATGGAAATGCAGGTCCATTTGCATATTTTGTATGCAATTTATCTCTGTGACTATCAGTAATATTTAAATGTGTACATACACGTATGGATGTCAATTGCTCTTGGATGCTCATGAAAGCAGACTCAGATTCATGCGAGCATACTACAGAGAGCTGCAGTGTCTGCAGTCATCTACAGCATATGAATTTATTTTCTGGTATGCCTCAGGAATGTGCAGATATGCTCGTATTTGAAGATACTCACATAAAACAAAATAGATTCATACGTAATACAGTTAGCACAACCAGACAGTGAAACCTCTGCTCAACTAACCTCATCTAGAACCCTTGTCACTTCTACCCACTGAATAGTTTATAAAGGTTGCTCATCATGAACATAGGTATATGTATTTATGCAACCCCCTCAAAAAAATTCATATTTACATATATAGATAACTAGATAGATAGATAGATAGATAAATATACATCCTTGATGCTACAATGAAAGATTTAATAACATTCAGTTGTCATACTTAAAAAAAAAAATCTAAGTTTTATACTGCTGTTTGGCTGCATTGACTTTTTTTGATTTTCTGCATTTAAGGTTTGGATGTTCCCATTACTTTCAGTTTGTTATATTTTAAATTTTGTTTTCCTGCAAATATTTTTTTTTCTTGGAATCTAAAAGTTATTGGCTGAGGTCAGTTAGGAAAGATTCCTTTTGCATTTATTGACTGAATGGAAATTAGATGTAGCTAATTAGCAGGAGGAGCTGTGAAACAGATTTTAAGGTATCCAGGTGCATTCCTATCCATTTACAAGAACTCTTGAGTTTAAAACTGCTCTTTGACTGCATTAATTTTTCCCACCCACTCTACCAGTTCTTGCTATGCTTTTAAACTTGGTGACATTTTAGCTGCTCACCCATCCATTCATCCATCCATCCATCCATCCATTCACAACCCCTTTTCCCATTTGCACACATGGAATTGGGGTGTCACTTCACCAGTGACAATCATCTAGAGCCAAGGTTTAAGCCACCAGGTGGTTAGCCCTGCTGCAGTAGTTCTTCCACACCACATACTCACACATATGGCTAACTTAGAGTATCCAGTCTGCATGCATGTCTTTGGAATGTGGGAGGAAAATGGAGCACCCAGAGAAAACCCACATGAACACAGGGAGGAGATGTAGACTCCACACAGAATGCACCTCAGATGAAGTATCAAGCTGGGGAGCCTCTTGCTGTGAAGCAACAATGCAATCCACTGTGCCACTGTGCCATCTTTTTTAGCTGCTCACTCCTACTGCAAATTAGACTTTGGAAGCCCCTCCTGGTGCTAATTTTATGGACCACTGATAGCTCAGGCTGATAAGGCAATCCTATTAGACTCTTAAAGCTTGATTTAGCCACTGTTTCATCTCATCCCATTCCAATTAGTGCACACTGTAATATTTAGAGTGTTAATTTGAATTGTGTATTGCTGTTTACTGCATTTTCCTTGTTTTAACCAAAAGTCAGCTTGTTGTATTTTTTAACTTAGTCTGGGGACCACAGTCCTGTAGTATCACTCACAATAGTTAGAGAATTGCGAATTGCTGTAGGACCTGAGCCTCATTTATTATATTTCTGCTGCATTTTTACTGTCTGCATTCTGCTTGGTCTGGAGGCCTTAGACTTGTAGCATTACAAACACTAGTGGGAGAATTGTGAATTGCTGCAGTATCTGAGCTGTATATACACAGATACTACATTTTCACTATTTATTGATTAGATTTCTCTTTAGCTCATATCTTATAACCTGTGTTGAGCTGTGCTGAGCTGTGCAGCAGTGGTTTGTAGCAGCATGTATGAAAGCAGGTACCTAGAGCTGTAATTTTCCATACAAAACTTCCACTGCTATTTTCTGAGGTATCTACCTGAGTGCAAAACAACTAGTTTGCCTGCTTGAGGAGCATTACTCCAAGAGTACTGTTTTAGATAAACCCTAGGCCACTCCCCCAGCCCAGCAACTCCAAATTTAGTTAGTTGCAAACCCGTCTTGCACTACCCTTCATAGATCATAAAAAAAAGGATCCACAACCATGAAGTGCACTTTTCTAATGTTTTTGTAGCCAGCCTGGAGGAAATGGAAATCCTGAGACAATGTAGTAATTGTCTCATGTTTACTGAGAACCATCATATTATTAAGCAGACTGACACAGTATGTGAGAAATGTATTACACTATGTCTTTGGAGGCAAGGCTTGTGCATACAGACACTGATATCTCCAAACAGATGGTGAGTAACACATAGACTACACCTGACATTGATCACTCACATAAACTCACTTATCTTCCAGCTCTTAAATGCAATCTACCCAAGCCTCAATGCTCTCCCATACTCTGCCCTCAACAACCTCCCAAACAGTCTACAAAGACAATACTCCCAAACACATACAACCATATCTCATAATGTTAAAATCTCTGAGCCCTTAAGGCAAACTGCCACACATCCAATATACTGGTCATTGAAGACTTTGTTGTGAGATTCACTGATGTCCCACTCACCAGGCTGAGCATGAGACAGTTATGGTAATTTGACTGTTGGGGCAAGGATTCTCCAGATCATACATGCATCTATCAGGGGCAAGGATCCTCCAGATCACACAGCACTCAAGACACTGAACCACAAGTACCAGTATGACTCTTTCATAGTCCACAACCTGACACATACCTCCCTGAACTTTATGAAGACAGACAGAATACAACTTTCAGATTATGTGTTACAGTCAGGTATGAGCCTAGCACTGAACAGCATTCTATCATCTCCAAGGGTGATACCACAATATAAGCAGAAAATGGTTGACTTTTACAATTGGTTTAGTCAGTCCTGTCAATCTAAGGACGTTCATTATTTGTCGGCTTGGGAAGACATGATCAACAGACCATGTTGCTCTGTCAGGGATGGTCTGCACCTGTCTCCACTGAGTTGTTGGATATTGGCCAACACATTATTTATTTTATTTTATTTATTTTACACTTGTTGACTGGGTCTGTCCAGCTGAGCTGATAGCGTTATTTCAGTGGAGGCCTGAGGAGAAAAGTTCCACAAATTACAATAACATTTTAAATGAAAATACTATTATAAGCAAAACATTAACATTTTAAAAATTATTTACAGAGTTTACATTGACATTTAATGTAAGATATGTGCAGAAACAGTATGCAATGTTTGTAAGTACAGCCAAGGTAGCTATAGGTAGTAAAGATCATACAGGTAGTATATAAGTAGAAATATTTTTAAGATTGAATGACAGGTGATTACTTAGAAAAAAATGACTAACAGAGCTGACATATAACAGAAATAAAACCAATGAGGGCAGACAGCAAGTTACGTAAGGAGAGGAAGACAGTTTATGAAGGGTGAATACAGTGGCATGACCAGCAACTTTTTAGGTAGTCTTTGCTGGCTTATTTAAATTCTTTGGGTTGTTTAAGTGATCTAATTTCCAATGGGAGTTTGTTCCATGAAATGGAAGGATAGTAGCTGCAGATGTTTTGGCCAATTTTGCTCTTGGTTTTTTAGATTTGTAGTAAGTCTTGGTGTGAGCTTCAAAGAGTCCTAGAAGGAGTGTAGAAGGAGATTAGAGGAGACAAGCTGGGACAGAAAGTTGGTTGGTACAAGACAGAGTGAATAATCTAAAGCTGAGAGAGGAGAAGCTGGTGGGGTAATTCTAGCCATTTTAAGTGTTTTAAGGAGAGACAGTGATGAGATCTATAGCTTTATTCACAGCAAATCTGCCCACTTTGTTATAGGTAGTTTTTAGCTTAGTTAAGAGAGAGGTTTGGAGGTTGGTGAGGATCTGAGAGCTGTACAATAGACTTGGTAGGAGATAGGCATAAGAGAGGAAGACTTTAGCTTTTTTTGATAGGAACTTTTTATTTCTGTATCAGAGGCCAAGTTTTTGATGGGGTTTCTTAATACAATTATTAATATGCAAATCTAATTTCAGTTGGCCATCTATCATGACCCCCTAGAAGTTTTTTTGTTGGGTTTATCTAAGATAGGTGTTTTATTTAGAGAATGGATAGCAAAAGTGGATTTAAGGTGGTTTAGGATTTTCGGAAGAAAAAGTAAGAGTTTGCTTTTTTTAGGATTCAGAAGTAGCTGGTTGTTAGAGAGCAAGGTTTCAACACAGTTGAAGGATTTCTGAGTAACAGAATTTAAGTCAGAGAGGGTGCCTGCAATAGTGATGACTGTAGAGTCAGCTGTACCTTGGACGAAGTATGACTGAGGGCAGGAGAGATAGAGTAGATTAGTAAAGATATTGAAGAGTCGTGGACCAAGAATAGATCCTTGGGGAACAGTTATTTTGATAGGGAGAGGAGTGGATAGAGAAGAGAGACGTTTTACCAATTGTAGTCGATCTGTGAGGTAACTAGCAAACCAGGTAATGGTAGAGTAGAGAAGTTAAGGTTAGTGAGTTTGTCGAGAATAA
This sequence comes from Protopterus annectens, assembly GCF_019279795.1. Classification (NCBI taxonomy): domain Eukaryota; kingdom Metazoa; phylum Chordata; order Ceratodontiformes; family Protopteridae; genus Protopterus; species Protopterus annectens. The sequence continues at coordinate 37,602,015 of NC_056726.1, read as the reverse complement.
AGGAGTGAGAGACTGTATCAAATGCTTTAGAGAGATCTAGGAATAAACATGGGACTAGTCTATTCTTATCTCTGTCCAGAGAAATTGTGTTGACAAAGGATAGGAGTGCAGTAGTGGTGCTATGTTTTGGATGAAAGCCATGTGTGGGGGTGACCAGATTTTCTTGAAGTAAGTGTACCATGATTTGCTTATGCAGAACTTTTCCTAATATTTTTGAGAGAGGTGACAGGATGGCTATGGGTCTGAAATTGGAGATTTCTATGGAGTTACCTCATTTGTTTATAGGTAGAGTATAGAATTCTTTCCAGATAGAGGGAACATTTGATTCAGAGATACAACTGTTTATCAGTACAAGGACTGGGAGGGCTAGAGAGTCTGCTGCTATCTGAAGGAAGTAGGGAGGTATATTATCAGCAGATGTAGAACAGGGTTTTAGTTTGCAAAGTAGAGATTTAATGTAGCTGGTAGGTATTGGTTTAAGGGAAAATAAGTTAGTATAATTCTGACTAGAGGAGGGGTCAGATTGATTAATAGTGTTAGAATTAGAGGGGACAGGACTCATCATCTTACTAATGGATTCAGTGAAGTAGGAACTGAAGATAGAAGCTGTTTCTTGGAATGTATTTGTTGGGCAGGAATTAGGAGATGAGGGCTACCAGAATGTAGCATTTGATTTACTGTGTGTCAGAATTATACACCCTATAGTGCCTTTTTTAGGCAATGCCAGTCTGATGAAACTTCTGCCATAGTGAATTCTACTCAAAATAAATTAAAGGTATTACTGTACACTGGTAGGAGTCCCAGCAAGAAGCTCCACTCCCTGAAAGTGCTCCTCACCCTGGAGCATATTCAGATTTGTGCAGTTACTAAGACAAGGTTTAAAACCATGGAAGGCACCCTGGCAGTACAAGGGTATAATGCCTACCACATATTTAGCCAGCTACCTCTTAAGAATGGACAAGAGGTGGAGATGTATCAATCTACATAAACGTTAGCACACCTCAAAATATTTCAAACAATATGAAATACTTGAGCTACTCCATGTCCAGATAACTTTAGGTAAAGTCCCATATCATATCCTTGCTATAGGTACCCATCTGTGACCGAGGATAAACATACTGCATACTTAAATGTACTGGAGTTCCTCATCATTCAGCCCAATACCATATTCCTGGGTGATTTCTACTATCCTTCCACAAACTGGGTTACATACGCAATCACTAATATGCAGGCTCAATAAAAACACCCTGGAAAAGCTAATCTGCATAACTGCTAGGGGTACAAATATCTTGGATCGGATATCCACAAATATGAGCAAATATTGCAAACTCCCTGGTGTAACGTTCTCACTCATCAGGTCTGATCACTAATCGATTAACCTTGAAGTAAATATTAGCCCTAAACTCCCAGCAAACCTCAGATCCTTTAAGAACCTTTTCAGTGCTAATTACTTCCTATTAAATGATGGCATAACAAAATTCCAAGCCCTCCACAAAAATCAAAGAACACTCTGGCCTATGCAGAAGTGTTTACAGAAACCCTGTACAAGCATATAAATAAATGCACAGAAATATATTTAGACCAGCTACTTCACAAGAAGGGTGAAGAGATAGAAGTGTGCCTGAAATAAACTTAGGACAAACTCCAAAAACATATCCCCTTGGTGGACTCCCACTATAAATAGATTGTACAAAAAAAGAAAGAAACTTCTGTTCAAAAATAGGAAGGGCTGTGCCCAACAGACTGAAAAACTTCATCATCAGTCTCAACAAGCAACATCCAGGGAAATAATGAAGTCCCTCAAAGCCAACTTTGAGGCAAAAATAGCCTCTTGGACTAAGGACAACCATAAGGCATCTTCAGTAATGTATGCAAGCTTAAGGGGAGCACTCAATAGGGTAGTAAATTAATAATAAATGGAACTCTCTATACCAAACCAGAGGATAAAGCACATTTACTGGCTGATAAATATAGGTCTAATTTCACTCCCCTGTAATTCCTAGCTACCCCTTAGTAAATACCTTCTACCAATCCTCCTCCAACTATCACTAAGGAACATGTTCTCACTGCACTCTCCAAAACTAAAAACACTGTATCACTGGGTTCTGATAATATGTCAAGGTGCCTCTTAAATAGCTTTAAAGAAAATCTGTTGGTCCCACTAGAATCTCTATTCAGCCATGGCCTCCAGGCAGGCTTCACCCCAAGGAATGGAGGTCTGCAATGGTCTTCCCTCTTGAAAATCAGCCCCAGCATGAAACAAAGCCAATCCAATAAAATGTACTGGAACAAGATACTGGATGGAACTAATTTTAATTTGATGAGCACTACCTCAATTTCCTCTCCCTGTACTCAGTCTCCTGCAGACTACTGAGGGATGATCTATGCCTAACCTATAAGGCACTCTCTGATCCATTTGTGATTTATCTGTTACACATTTGCAAAATAAACAGCACTACCATTACCTGATCCAGGGATCTGAACCTCATTTGTGACATAAACAAAACATGCCACGATGCTTCGCTAGGGACGGCTTGCACCTGTCACCCCTGGGCTTTTGGATATTGGCAAAGGCTCTTGCTACCCCCATAGTGCCTTTTTTAGGCAAGGCTCAAAAGACAAACCCACCTCCATAGGTATCACAAGGGATAAGAAACTAAGAGTAATGCTACTCAACGCCAGAAGTCTAAACCTCAAGATGCATGCACTCGAAACTCTCCTTAGCATGGAGAACATCGATATCTGTGCAGTAACAGAAACCTGGTTCAGGGCTCCTGAGAGCACCCCAGCACTACCAGGTTATACCTCATACCATGCATTTCGCCCCAAAACTTGGACGAACCACAAAAGGAGGGGGAGTATCGATATTAATCAAAGATACCCACACCTCCAGGTTGGTGGCAAAGCACAAAGCATCAGAGACTATCCATGTGCAACTAACAGTGGGTAAAACTGCCTTCCAGTTTATAGCCTGCTACAGACCACCCTCCCAAACCCAGGAACCCCACTCGGCCTTCCTGAGAACACTGGAAATATGAAGGTCTCTCCAAACACCATTATATTGGGCAACTTCAACTACCCAAACATAGACTGGGAGCATTACTCTAGCTCCAACACCCTAGCCCAAAGGTTCCTAGAATTTATAAACTCAAATGCTATGGAACAACTTGTTACCACTCCCACAAGAGGGGAAAACATACTGGACCTTATCATCACCAACATGGGGACTCTATGCTCTAGACCAGAAGTGTATACCTCACTGGTAAGATCAGACCATAAACTAATCACACTGGATATTCACATCCCGACCCCACCCCCTGCCCAGAAAACCACAGTGAAAAACTTCACTAAAGCAAATTTCACACTCCTCAAAACCGAGGTGGAATCCTTCAAAGCCCCCGGGCCTGTGGAAAATACGGCCCAGACCGCAGAATCCTTTATAAACGCATTCTATGAACACCTTCAGGAATGCATGGATCATGCGATCCCAAATAAAACCAAGACCCAATCCTCCAAAGGCAGACGTCCTGTCTGGTGGACCCCAGCCATAAAAATACTATATAATAGAAGGAGGAAGCTACTAAATGATAGAGCAAAATCCCAAAAAGGGAAGGCATCACTGATCAGTATTAGCAAAAAACTTCGGGCACTCATAAAATTGTCTAAGGCCAGCTTTGAGAGAAAAATTGCACAGGACACTAAGGATAATCACAAGGCTTTCTTAAGTTATGTTAGGAACCTGGGTGGTAATTCCCAGATATGCTCAGAATTAGTCCAAAATGACAAAAAATACACCGAACCCACAGACATTGCCAACATCCTAGCTGACAGGTTCAGCGCAAACTTCTCCCCTCGGCACCAAAAGGGTAAATATCTATCCCAGCAGAGTGCTGCCCCCCTGACATCTCAGATGCTCAGGTAAGAGCCGCCCTCTCCAAAGCAAAAACACAGCATCAATGGGACCAGACGGTGTCCCGGGCTGCATCCTACATGAACTCCAAGAAGAGCTAAACCCAAACATAAAACTACTGTTCAATCTCAGCCTTACTACAGGATATGTGCCCAAAGAGTGGCGTACAGCAACAGTGGTCCCTCTCCATAAAGGTGGTGCCTCAACGGATCCTGGAAACTATCGCCCCATAAGCCTGACTAGCTTGGTCTGCAAAGCTATGGAAAGGATCATCATGGACCTCATAAATAAAGATATTGGGGACCTACAGACACTGGATCCTACCCAGTTCGGCTTTGTTAAGGGCAGATCCTGCCTCTTAAACCTGGTTGATTTCTTTGAAACAGTCACCAAGGCCATTGACGAAGGGAAGGTGGTCCACACAGCCTACCTGGACCTTTTAAAAGCCTTCGATACAATACCCCACTCGGGCATTATAGATAAGCTCACCAGCTTAAATATAAACCCCTATGTCACTAGATGGATTGAAAACTGGCTCAAGGACAGAACCCACATGGTTAGAATTGCTGGAGCCATGTCAGACTCCAAACCAGTTACAAGTGGTGTCCCACAAGGCTCAGTCCTGGGACCTCTCTTGTTCGGTATATATTTCTCGGAGGTACAGGCCAACACGGAAGGACTGTGGCTGACCAAGTTCGCAGATGACTGCAAACTGGGCACCATAATCGACTCTCCAGCCAACACAAGCATCCTCCAAAAGGGCCTCATAGAAAGAGACAACTGGTGCCAGAGCCATGGCCTCAAGCTAAATGCCAAAAAGTGTATAGTCACCCCCTTTGGCAAAAACAAAGTGCCCACAAATTACCACATAGGTGGTAATCCATTAAGTACAGAAAAGTAATTAGGGACCTGGGGACCCAAGTTGATAGCAATCTCTCATTTGACAACCACGTGGCCAAAGTGGTTAGAAAAACATTTTATATAGCCCACCTAATCATGAAGGGATTCACATCTAGATCAGGGGAGGTCATCGTGCCTCTTTACTCATCCCTCATCAGGCCCATAATTGAGTACAATGCCCCTTTTGGGATGTACCTTACCAGACACCTGCAGCAACTAGAAAGACCCCAAAAGTACCTCACCAAGAGGATCAAAGGGCCTATGAACCTATGTTGGAGGGATGGGTGTGCGTCTCAGAGATTACCCCATCTCTGGAACCATCTCCTCATTCATGTAAAACAGAATTCTTCCCTAAGCTTTTTCAAATACAGTTTGGAGCATTTGATGGGAAATCACAAACTCACCCCTGGCTTGTCATCTATGTTCCTTATGAACAAGGGCAGCATATACCTGACCTAAGTCATAGTGAGTATTGATAATTGGGAAAATGGGGCATAAAAGGCTAGGCTAGTCTACACATCGCCACAACCTTCCCTCGAAAATCAGCATGCCAAATACTGACATCCACAAAAATAATACAGAATGCTGAAACTCCCTACCACTCTGGACCCAGGAACAACCACTAAGAAGGGTTTGGAAGGGGAGCAAGCTCAGACAGTCAGTAATGCTCGTATTCCACATTCCAACTGACCTGAGTTAAGAGTTTTTAATTGTCAACGATTAATGTGGTACTGCATTAAATTAGGTACCAGTTACATTATATTTCCTACTGCATTAGCTGTATAAAAAAGTCATTTATTTCCAGAAGTATAAGTGCATGTACAAGATGGCTGAACTCAGTCAGTTACCTCATCCTAGTTAGACTGGAGGTTGGGAGAACAGTTGGGAGTATTGCTGCATTGTGAAGTGAATGTCCAACACACACTTTAGTAAGAAATGACCAGTATTAATAACTCTCTATTTCTTCAGCATACATTTTTAAATTGTCACTTTATATGCTTTGAATTGTTAAGGAAGAAAACTATAACGCACATACTTTTGAACTGCTTAAGAAAAGACAACTTTCATAACATGCTACATTGTTCTGTGTGTCTGACATTCTGGTTGAACCATATTCAGAGACTGTTATATGCAAAGCATAAATACTTTTAATGAATTGTTCCATTAATACTGTTCTTTTCTTTATATATGAAAGTAAAGGGAAGATTAGCAATGTATGAGAATTCAGATACTATTAAATATTTGAACAAATACATGGTAAGCAAATAATGCAATGAATGTAATGACTTAGAAATAATAATGGTTTTTCTTCCATGTAAAAGGCAAAAAAAATGAAGTACAGGTAAACAAGAATTGTCTTATTTCTTCTCTTTAGAGCTGAGGCAGGAATCTCCTATAACAGGGAAAATCATGAGCAGTGCTTGGTGAGAATAACCGATTCTGCCGGTAAGCCTGAATAACGCAGTTTATAGTAACTGCGTGTTTAACTGATTTCATTAAAAATATATTCCCTCTCTTTCTCTCTCTCTCTCTCTGTATGTATAGATATATATATATATATATATATATATATATATATATATATATATATATATATATATATATATATGTATATATATATATATATATATATATGTATGTATATATATATATAGGGTTCCTGTCAGAAGAACAAAGACGCATTATGTAGAATGCGTCTTCGTTGAACTGTAAATGTCGAAAACGCAAAATGACGAAGCGGCTTTTAAGAAAATTCTTTCCCTGGGAAAGAAGTCACTTGGCCTCTTATGTCACTTTGCTGTTTTCGGCACTGTAGTGCGATCTCATAGGTTCATAGGTTCATAGGTAGGTACTAGGCTATCTGCCCGAAGGCATTTATAAGCCTAGCTAGAATGTGTTGGCTTTCGCCACCCCCTTAGATTAGTTCCCTGTGCTTCTGTCCAGCAGATCCACTGAAGTGATCCCCGGGGTAAACTTTCTGTTTCCCATCCACTCGTCAAGGTTTCACTTGAAGAGTGCTAGCGAGGAGCTCTGCCTAATGTAGATTGGAATCTTGTTCCAAAGCATGGGAAGTCTCTGAGACAGGAATCTATCCCTCCAGCACTTCCTATTTATTGTTGTGATGAGATTTAGATCCCTAGAGCGTGTGGCTTGAGGGGATAAGGTTTTCTTTAGGTGGAGCATGTCCATCAATTCTGGGTTGGACATGGCCTTATATGTCAGGCAGAGATCACTTCTGAGCAGGCAGTATGCAACCGAGTACAGCTGGAGTTTCTTCAGTCGAGCTGCATAGGGCATCTGTTTGAGGCCAGTGATCCTCTTGGTGAGGTACTTCTCTGATCTTTCCAGCTGTTGCAGGTGTCTTGTAAGGTACATCCCAAATGGGGCATTGTACTCTATGATGGGTCTGATGAGTGATGAGTAGAGGGGCACAATGACCTATTTTGATCTGGATGCAAACCCTTTTGTGATTAGGTGGGCCACATAGAAGGATTTTCTAACCACTTTGACAATGTGATTATCAAAGGAGAGATTACTATCTACTTGTGTCCCCAGATCCCTTATTACGTCTTCTGTATTTAGGGGACTACCACCTATGTGGTAGTTTGTGGGTACTTTGTTATTTCCAAAGGGAATAACTATGCACTTTTTGGCATCTAGCTTGAGGCCATGATTTTGACACCAGGTATCTGTCTCAATGAGACCCTTTTGGAGGATGTCTGTGTTAGCCAGTGAGTCAGTTATAGCCCCTAGTTTGCAGTCGTCTGCGAACTTGGTCAGCCATAGTCCTCCTGTGCTTGTCTGTACCTCTCAGAAGTATATGCTGAACAGGAGGGGTCCTAGAACTGAGCCCTGGGGAATGCCACTTGTAACCAGTTTAGAGTCAGACCTAGCTCCTGCAACTCTCACCATGTGGGTTCTGTCCATGAGCCAGTTGGCAACCCATCTTGTGACATAGGGGTTTATGTTCAGGCTGGTGAGCATGTCTATAATACCAGAATGGGGAATGGTGTTGAAGGCCTTTGCGAGGTCTAGGTGGGCTGTGTGTACCACCTTTCCCTCATCTATAGCCTTGGTAACTGTCTCAAAGAAGTCCACCAGGTTTAGGAGGCATGATCTGCCCTTAACAAAGCTGAACTGGGTAGGCTCCAGTGGTTGGAGGTTCCCAAAGTCTCTGTTAATGAGTTCCATGATGACGCACTCCATAGCCTTGCAAACCAAGCTAGTCAGGCTTATAGGGTGATAGTTCCTGGGGTCTGTTGTGGCTCTGCCTTTGTGGAGCGGAATAAATGTTGCTGTGCACAACTCTATGGGTACGTAGCCTGTGGCGAGGCTGAGTTTGAACAGTGTGTTTAGGTGAGGGGTTAATTCATCTTTGAGCTCGTGTAGGACAGAGCCTAGGATACCGTCCGGTCCTATTGATGCTGTGTTTTTGGCTTTGGATATGGCTATTTTAACCTGAGTGTCTGTGATTTCAGGGGATCTAAATTCTTCTGGTATGGTTATGGGCCCTTTTGGGGGTGAGAGGTGGGTGAAGTTTGCACTGAACCTGTCTGCCAGGATGTTGGCAGTATCAGTTGTTTCAGTGTATTTTGTGCCATTCTGCACTAACTCCGAGCAGATCTGAGCATTGTCCCTTAGATTCTTGATATAGCTAAATAATGCCTTGTGGTTATCTTTGGAGTCCTTGGCAAGTTTTCTTTCAAAGCTCACCTTGGACGACTTTATGAGGGATCGCAGTTTCTTGCTGATACTGATCAGAGATGTCTTCCCTTCTTGGGATTTTACTCTTTTCTGTACTAGTTTTCTCCTTCTATTGTATAGCTTGTTTATGGCAGGGGTCCACCAAACTGGTTTCCTTTTCTTGGAGGAGTGAGTTGTGGTTTTGCTTGGGATAGCACGATCCATGCATTCTTGTAGGTGCCTGTAGAATGCATTAGTAAAGGATTTTGCAGCTTGGACAGCGTTATCCTTTAGCATGGGGGCTTTGAAACTTTCCACCTCCATTTTAAGTAATGTGAAGTTTGATTTTGAAAAGTTTTTCATGTTGGTTTCCTTGTCCAGGGGTGAGGGCGGAATGTGGATATCCAAAGTGATTTGTTTATGGTCAGATCTAACCAGCAAGGGGTTGACCTCTGGTGTGGAACACCGGTTGCCCATGTTGGTGATGACCAGGTCCAATATGTTGTCACCTCTGGTGGGAGTGTTGACCAGGGTGTTTGAGTTTATAAATTCTAGGAAATGTTGGGCAAGGGAGTTAGTACTTGAGTAGTTCTCCCAGTTAATGTTTGGGTAGTTGAAATCACCCAATATTAGGGTGTTTGGTAGGACCTTTATGTTACACAGTGTTTCCAGAAATGCGGAATGGAGGTCCTGGGACATGGTGGGTAATCTGTAGCAAGCTACAATTTGAATTACAGTTTTGGGTCTATATCAGAACATCGAAGTTTTAAAACTTCGAATGTTCTAATATCGACCCGTTTTGAGCGAACACTAAAAATAGCGAAGCTGCAGAACACGGGTCGGGTTCAGGTAAGTGTGTGATTGTGTGGTTGTTAGAATTAGGGCACGGGTTAGGTGAGTTAGGGTTAGGGCGCGGGTTAGGTGCATTAGGGTTAGGGGCGGGTTAAGTGAGTTAGGGTTAGGGCACAGGTTAGGTGAGTGTGCAATAGTGACGGACCTTAGGGTTAGGGTTAGGGTTAAGGTAAGTGGATAGATAGTAGTGTATGCATAGTTTAGTGTAGGGTTAGTTGTAGGATTATAAGTGTATGTGTGTGGATTGATGTTTTTTAGGTGTGCTTGTGTTGTGTGTATGTGTTTTGGAATAGCAAATTTTTTCCTTGGGAAAAAATTTGCTGTTCTGAATTTTCGATATTATGTGGTTTAGATATTTTAAGTTCAATGAAATAGCTTTCGCTATTTTCAACTTTCGATAACTTGATATAAACACGCAGTTTTGCCCTTGTTAGTTGCACATGGATAATCTCTGAAGCATCGTGCTGTGCCACTAACCTGGAGGTGTGGGTATCCTTGATGAATATGGATACTCCCCTGCCTTTTGTATTTGGTCCGGGTTCTGTAGCTGAAATGTATGGTATGAGTTGTAGCCTGGTAGTGCTGTGGTGCTCTCTGGAGCCTTAAACCAGGTTTCTATTACTCAACATATACCGATTTTCTCTATACTGAGGAGTGCTTCGAGTGCATGCATTTTGAGGTTTAGACTTCTGGCATTGAGTAGTATTACCTTCAGATTTTTGTTACTTGTGCTACTTACGGCAATGGGTTTGTCTTTTGAGCCTTACCTAAAAATGGCAATATGGGGGGGTGGCAAGAGCCCTGGCCAGTATTTGAAAGCCTAAGGGTGACAGGTGCAAGCCATCTCTAGTGAAGCAGCGTGGCTTTTTGAGCATGTCATCTCAGGCAGACAGACACTGGATCCCCCTTGAATGACACCAGAAACTTAGCCAATTGTCAAAATTGATAATTCTTTCTTTATACAGTGGTATCATTCTTGGTGAAGGCAGGATGCTACTCAGGGTTAGGGCTACATGATCAGAGAGCTCTTCCATGTCTCTTTTCATGTAGTCCAGGGAGGTACGGCTCAGGTCATTCACACCAACATGAACAATGACAGAATCGTATTTGTACTTGTTCTGAAGTGACCTGACTTCTTGTGTTATGTGGCGGATCCTGGCACCCGACAGGCAGCTAACAATAACTTTCTCCTTATTCAGCCTAGTGAGTGGGACGTCAGTGTGTGTGACTATGTGAGTCACCTATTACTAGCATGTTGGGTATGTTATTTTGCCTTGAGGGCTGTGATTGCATGGCACACTGGTTTTGTATAGTATGTGTTTCATGGTTTGTGTTTGGGGGTGGTGGTTGCTTGGATGTCTGCTTTGGAGGGCTCTGTTGCTTTTGCAGATATTTATTTAGAGCCTCCGAGTATGTTTTCATGTATTTACGTGTGTTTTTTACTGGTGCTGGTTTAATGGGTCTATATGAGACTGGTGGTGTGATGCCAGTATTTCCCTTCTCCTCTTGACTGCCTGATCCAGTCGTGGGTTGAGAGAGCTTAGCCTCCAGTTTGGCTGTATAACTGCATCTCTCACATGTATTAGTGTTTGGTGGTAGGAGGAGAGGGTTGTCTGTGCACATGAGGTAGTTGTTACATTGCCTCAAAATGCCCAGATTCACCAGTTGGACTGGAGAGTACACCTGAAACTGTCCTTTGGACATGCCTGGATAGGTGCAGTAAACTGTTTGACTGAATGGCTGGTAAGGTCGAATAGAGAGCCTTGTCCTTCTGTAGTGCTAGGGTTTATAAGTGCTTGTTATGAGTTTTGAGCAAGTACTGGGCTGCGAAATGAATGGCTTGAGTGCTTAAGTTGAAAGTTTGTCTAGTTCCAAGCGAAAAATTGAAGAGGAGACTTTGTGGAGATGGGAATAGTTATACCTTAGCGAACTGGTGCTGCCCGGCACGCAAAACAGGGCAAATGCATTTTTTATAGCAGGGAAATGAAAGAGATAGAAATTAGCCAAAAATGGCCAATAAACTACTACTTTCTGACCTGAAACTACTCCTCCAGGGACAGATAGGCTGCTCAACGCTCCCCTCTCTGACAGGTGAACAGAGAAACTTCCTTCTATCCAAGTAAGGTATAGGCAAACACAGAGATCTGTAACATAGCCCTGAATTCAGCACTAACCTGAAAACTGGACATATATATATATATATATATATATATATATATATATATATATATATATATATTTTTTTTTCAGAAAATAAAGCAGATACAATCAAAAAAACATTTTAAATGCACATAAAAAGATGCTTATTGTTATATATCTCAGTTCAGAGTTGTTGTCAATGCCCATAGTAATACAGTAGGAAAAAACACAAATACAGTAAAAGCAGATGAATAAATTGTAATTTTATATATATATATATATATATATATATATATATATATATATATATATATATATATATCTATATAAACAATAGAAAATGAACAATCTGATTTAAACAAATTACCCAATTAACCAAAAAAAAAACCTCAAAACTGAGCCCTGTTCCAGCAGTCTTCAATCAGACAAGTTCTAACTGCACACTCCCGATACTAGGGTGCAGGGGAACCTTCTCCAAAAAAGATGGCCAGGATCAGTGCTCAAGTTATACAAACAAAGCTAGATTCAGCAGGCCTGAATCTGGTCCTATGCTACAGCAACAAGGTGCACCAATTTCAGAAAGAAACAGAATAAACAGGCACAATAAGCCTGTGACCAGAAATTCCCAGCTCAGAAGGGCAGAATCCAGCCTCTCCTCCAACAAGAGTGCAGACCACAAACCTTCTTAATGTAGAATAACTGGCCTGAAGCCCAAGTGCTCAAACCAGAACTAATACACTTTTAGAATAGCAGACACTGAGCTTTCAATCAGCAATTCCCAGCTTAGAAGGATGTAAGCTACCTGTCCTGCCACAACAGTGCAGACCACAAACCTTCTTAATGTAAAATAACCGGTATGAAGCCCAAGTGTTTAAACCAAAAGACTTAGAATAACAGTTACAATTTAATCAGGCTACTACCAAGCAACAATAAGTGCAGCAGAATAAATAAAATTGAGTACTTTTAAGAAGAGGCAAAAGCAAAATAAAGAAGGAGGAAACACAAATACAGTAAAGGCAGATGAATTTTTTTTTTTTGTTAGTAAAGTGCAAGGAGAGATGAAGGAAGAACCTAAGTAGGTTGGCCTTCTCAAATCTTCTCTCTGTATTATGTAGAGTGAACACTAGACTCAGAATGTGATCTCACTATATTCAGTTAAGTGAGCAAACGAGATGGACTCAGGAGGAGTGTTCAAATAGAGACTTACAGGAGGGGCAGGCAATTCCAGAGCCACCAACACTAACACCAAAACAAGAACAGGGAGGATGGGTGGGGACAAACAAGAAGAATAAGTACAGTTGTACAGATTACAGAGATATTAAATCAAAATGCAGACAAAAAATGAGAATAAACACTTATCTTTTCTCAATTTCACAGCTGGCAGTAGGTCAAGCTCTCTGCAGCAGCCTGAGCAACAGGTATATCGGAGTTGGTATATTTAAGTAGGTGGGGGGGGGGACCCCCAGTTAAAATAGTGTTTAGCGTTTTTATTTTTTTTTTTTTTTTGGGAACAGCAAATTTTTTCCCTGGTGAAAATATTTGCTGTTCTGGCTGTTTGTTCTTTTTTGTTTTCGTTCTTTTGTGGTCGATATAACAGCGTTCGATCTTTTGATCATTCGCTGTTATAACATAGACCCTATATATATATATATATATATACATTCTATATATATATATATATATACATTCCTTTGTCCTTTATTATTTTATTTCTCTTTATAGCTTCAAAATCTCTTAAAGTGACCCAGACATGTACCTTCTAGGTTAGGAATCACTCATTCTCTAACTATCTGGGGACATTCTCAAAGGGTCAGGGTGGTAGCACTGTCCCTGCTGCCACCCTGAAATGTGGTAGCCACAAGCCTCACAGAACTGGAGCTTCAGAATTGGTTTAGAATGTGCTGGAAGAGGTAAATGATTGGCAGCTTCAGCCAGCTGAAGCTTCACTGCAACATAATCAAGACATGCTAACCCAGCTGGTGCTGACTACTACACCACCACAGGCCCCTACCCCTCAGAATCAGGGCCGTCCACTGCCCTACCATCTGGTAGTGGAAATGTTTGAGGCTCTGCAAGTGCTTAATCCTTCTTCCCTTATCCTTTCACCTACACCCTCTTACCTATTTCCCACCCACACTATCCTCTTTTATAAAAAAAATTGAAAAAATAGGGGGTCTATCCCATGACAAAAACATTATTCCACCTTCTCCACCACAACTCTCTTTATGTTTTCCTTCTGTGTTCCCCTTTTTGTCGTGTCTCACCTTTTTTAGTCTTTCCTATTGTGACGGTCCATAATCAGAGCCAGAAATAAAGGAGACTCAGTCCCAACCACTGACCTAGGTGAGGGATGGACACTAGTATTTTCAGATGCAGCTCTCTGCACCAACAACAATTTCCCTTAAGAGCACACATGGAGCACATTCCCTGACCTGGAGCTGGACTCTCTCTCCAGGCCCCAAACAAGACTCCACACTGACCAGTTTGGAGCTCTGTGTCCCTGTTCCAAGTAGCCAATCCACATACATGGATATTGGATTTCCATGCACACACACCTTAGAAAGGCTGGCACAGATTTACCATCTTTGCCCTCCCTGCGAAGACCACATGGTAATTATGCTGCCATCAGTCAGCTACTCCAAGCCTCTTTCATGGGTACCTAATTATACTGAGTAAAATTAATACTGATACAAATGTCAGACATTGACCAATGCAGAAAGGCATTCAGGAGTGGCCACAGTGTCACCACAATAAGCATAAGCACTCTCAAGATGTTAAAAGTATTCTCTGAAGCACAGTCACAGTGAAAGCTACAATAAACATCAGAGTTTCAATCACAGGAGATATGAAAAATAGCATAGTTGGATAGATTCACACAGATGCAGAAAAACAATACTTAACTAATCTCACTATAGTTTCCTGTCTGACTAAATAATTACTGTTCCCTGGTTATTTACTAAAGTAAGGCAAGCTGATGATGAGTGCTGAGTTGCTTACTACAGCAAAGCAAAATGAGGTATGAGATTATGTGAGATATATGTGAGAGATCTTTCCTATCAGGTTCCAGAAGACAGAGTGCTGCTTTCTCTCACTAATATCTAAAGAATCATTTCAGTGTTGGTTATAGAATTACATTGCACCTGGTCACCTAACTCTTGTATAATACACACCCAGAGTTTTTCTAAAATCTGTTGCAGCATCTGAAAGCTATAAAACAATTTCAAAAACTTCCACCCTTCCAGGGTAGCAATTAATTCCCCCATAAGAACAATACAGTAAGGTTCCTAGTCCTGGATTTCCCAGACATTTTTGTCTATGGCTGCAATCAGACCTGTAAGATAAAATCTTTATGGCCTAAACCAAACCATTTAATTTTCGACCTATTTTTTTTTTCAAAATTACCTGGACTGAGATTAACCTCTTCCCTTACAGAATTCTCTGTTAAAACATATACATTTAATCAGTAATAATAACACCATCTGACATAGATGTATATCTCTTTTCTGTTGAGCAGGACCCACTGCCGATGCATTTTTAACACAAGGAACTTTACAAATACATGTTTAACACAAACATCTGTACAAATCAGTGTGCTAGTCAAATGACATAAAATTCTTTACAAAACTCTAGTTAGCTATGCGGGCATATGCTACACATGCACTGCCCTACTCTTTCTGACACAGATGACACTACCTCATACTATCACATCTCTCCTCTCCCTTGAAGACTCAGGCTAGATTTTCAAATGATCCTAGAAAAACATTGCTTGTGAGAAATGGGTCTGTCTGAGAACACATTAACCCATACCCTGTCTTAAGAACCCATCTCCATTGGCATTGCTGACTCCACTACAGTGCTGCACTGTCATGTCATATGCCTGCACCCCTAGTCACCACCTTAATAACTTGGCATTTTGCTGGCTGGCACATTGTAGCCATGTTAAGGGATTATAGTTTGTAACAACAGTGAATTTCCTTCTTTACAGGTAGGGCCTGAAGTTTCTGCAGTGCCCGTACTATGGCCAGACATTCTTTTTCTATAGCTGCATAACATTCCTCTGTGCGTTGCAGTCTAAATAACTGGCTGTTCTTCTCTCTCTGAGGAAACCTGGTTGAGTACAGCACCCGCCCATGGTTTGAAGCATCCACTTGCCATCCACTGCAAATACTCAGCACCAGGGCCTCCCTATCATGTTAAGGCTTCATCATATTAAAATGATACAATTTGTACCTCTGCCTCCTGTCTAGCAGGTTTATTGTGTAATTAACATCACTGACCTTCCTTACCACTAAGAAGGATCCATCCCAAGCTGCCTGCATCTTATTGTGCCTGACAGGAATGAGCACCATAACCTGCTGTCCCACAGCATACTCTTGGGCTTGAGCATTCTTGGCATACCAGATCTTTTTCTGCTGTTGGGCTCCTGCAAGATTCTCCTGGGCCAAGTCCATGAACTTCCAAAGCCTTGTCCTGTGGTGTAGGACATATGCCACAACAGACTTCTTGTGGGATTCACCCTCACCCTCCCACTCATCACAAATCAAATCTAAAGGCCCTCTCACCCTATGCCCATACAGCAACTCAAAGGGTAAAAAAACTGTGGATTCCAGGGGTACCTCTCTATATACAAACAGCAGATGAGCAAATGTTTGTCACACTCTCTTAAACTGCTCTGCAAATGTCTGTAACATGGTTTTTAGTGAAAAGTTTAATCTCTCTACAAGACCATTAGTCTGGGAGTGGTAGGGGGTGGTCTTTAGTTGCTTCACCCCATAACACTTCCAGAGACAAGACAGCAGGTCTGGCATGCAATTGGCACCTCTGGCAGTCAGTATTTCTCTAAGGAAACTTACCCTGCTGAAAATCTCTAACAAACCATTTGCCTCCTTCTCTGCCTTGATAGAGGACAGAGCCACCACCTCAGGGTACCTAGTAGCATACTCTACTCCCATAAGGATATACTTCTACCCTGTGGAACTTGGGGTAATTAGAGGCCCCACAGTATCCATAGCTACCCTCTGAAATGGCTCTTCAATCACTGGCAAAGGCATCAAAGGAGCTTTGAGCTTGTCTCCTGCCTTGCCTACATTTTGGCACTGCTCACAGATCCTGTAGTACCTTTTTACATCCCTTGCAATCCCAGGCCAATAACAGATCTGCATAATACGTGTCTTGGTGCACTTTATGCCTATATGACCTGAAAAATGAATGTCATGGGCTATGGCTAGAAATGCCAGATGATAGGCTCTGGGCACTACCAACTGCTGTATTACCTCACCCTTTAGTCCTCCCTCAGGAGTCCCACTCTCTATACAGTAACCCTTTATTCCAGTGTACAGACTCTGCCTTTCCTTGAGAATCATGTGCCTCCTTAGCTACCTTCCTCATGCTTAGTAAGTTAGGGTCCAAATGCTGAGACTGTCTCAACTCTACCTTTGTGACCCTTCCCAGCTCATCTTTCCACAGGAAGCCTGGTATCTTCTGACAAGAGTGCCTCACTGTCAGCCTGGGTACTACCACTTACTTCTGTCCTTGCAGTCACCCTGTCCATGGGAACATCAATACGTACCAGCAGCTGTGGCTCACTTTCAGGCTCACTGCTACAGTGTAGCTCCCTCCCTGAAATAGCCACAACACCAGCCCCAGCTTCAGGTGTGGAGTCTGTCTGGGACTCCCCAGGCTACCAGACCCACATGGCTGTCTCCAAGCCTGACTGCATGTAACTGCATGCACAAAGTACTCCACTATCAAAATCATTCTCTATCAAGACATCTGCAGAGATATCCTCAAATGCACCTACATTCTTGCATCCTTTTCTACTCTTTCAGTCAAGGAGAACCCTGGCCAAGTGTATTTGTGGCCAGGTCTCTCCTAAAGTTCTGACTTGAGTGGACTGCCCAAGCAAGTACTGCTCATCTTTAACCACTGCAAGCTTGACAATAGTTATGTCCGATTCTCTTAGCAGTGGCCTGCCTTCCATCCACTAAGATAGGATACAAACTCTAGTGATACTTTGGTACTTCTCTCATCTCCAGAAAATTTACCAGTGGCATGCTGTTATTCCCACTTGTTGGCTCCCCTCACGTTTTGTTCCCCACCTTGCTTCAGTGGACATTTGTATGCTACATGACCCCTCTGGTTACATTTAAAACATCTAACTCTTGATCCTGGCTGTGTACCTGAACTAGTGGCTTCCCCTGTTACTGGTGGATTCAACTGGGGTGGTATAGGCTGCCCACCATGGGTTACCTTTATCCCTGTGCTGCAGTGGGTATCCCTTTCTTGTGGAGTGGTGCGCTGCTTGCTAAGTAGAGATCCCTTTTTCTCCCCAGCTCATCTGTAGTGTTACACTACCAGTCTACCAACCAGATTCTCTTGTCATCATGCAAAGTGCTAAGGACTTGTTCCCTCATCAAATGGTCTGCCAGTCTGTCAAAAGTGGTGACCTGACACCCACTCACCCACCTATGAAAATCTTAGCTTAACTCAGCAATATAATCACATATACTTTCATCTGCCTTGCATCTATGATCATAAAACTTGTTTGTAAAGTTCAGGTATTAACTTAAAACATTCTAGTAAACATTGTTGAACTTTATCATAGTTTCTTTTCAACCTCCAAATGCCTCAGTGTCTCTGCTGATTCTAATTCTATCTGTTTCTCCTTTTCTTTCACCTCCAAATGCTGTAGTCTCTCATTCCCTTTGACTTCCAAATGACGCAGTCTCTCTGCTGATTCTAATTCCATCTATTTTGCCTGCTGTAGTCTTTCATTTTCTTCAGTCTCCAAATGCTGCAGTCTGTCTTCTGATTTTCTTTTCAAACATTTGGCCTCCAGTTCAAGTCTCATTAACTTCAGATGGATTTTTAAGTCCTCTGAAGAAAAGGTGAACTGTCCTGTTTCTGAGTGCTGCACATCCTCATCACCAGACAGGTTGTCAGTACATGCTGCAACTGTGATTAAGACTGAAATTATTTCCTCTTTAGTCAGGCCGCCATGCAGCATTCCTTTGGCTTCACACACCTTGACCAACTAGTTCTTTGCCAGCTTGCCATAATCCTCTGCTGACATTTCTGCCTGCTTTCCCTGAATAAACTAAACTAAAAAAATTAAATAAAACTGTTGTAAAAATGAAACTCTGTATGTTTACCTTGTGGCTGCTGAGAATACACACACCTTCAGTGACAAATGCCCACAGGCTACTGAAGTTGAATTAATATCCCAACTAGCTGCCAACAATATGTGATGGTTCCTACTCCGGGTCAGTAATCAAGGAGACTCAACCCTCACCAGTGACACTGGGGAAGGATGGCCACTAGGAGCAAAGATGGATACACACCGTATTTTCAGATGTAGCTCTCTGCACCAAGCACAGCTTCACTTAACAGCTGTCCCCACTGCCCAGACTAGAAGATAATTATGCTGCCACTAGTCAGCTACTCCAAGGCTCTTAAAAAGGGCATTCAATTATACTGAGTAAAATTAATACTAATACAAATGGTAGAGTTTGACCAATGCAGCAAGGCTTTCAGGACCAGTCACGGTCACTAAAATAAGCATAAGTACTCTCAAGATGTTAAAAGTATTTTCTAAATGACCAGCCTCAATGAAAAGTATAGAAATATTTAAAAATAAATAATGAAATATAACACATAAGAATACTGAATATCTAGTTAAAATAAACACCCGAGCTTCAATCCAAGAGATGTAAAAAATAACACAGTTGGATGGATTCACACAGATGCAGAAAAAGAATACTTAACTAATCTCACTATACTTTCCTAACTGACTAAAGAAGTACTGTTCTCTGATTACTTACTAAAATAAGGCAAGATGATGAGTGCTGATTTGCTTACTACAGCAAGGCAAGATGAGGTGTAAGGTTGCGTGACATATCTGTGAAAGATCTTTTCTGTCAGGTTCTGGAAAACAAAGTGCTGCTGCAAGAGTTCCATAATATCTCTCACTAATATCTAAAGAATCATTTCAGTGCTGGTTACAGAATGACATCACATTAGGCCATCTGACTCTGGTACAATAAACACCCAGAGCTTTGCTAAGATCTGTTGCAGCATCTTAAAGCTATAAAACAGTTTCAAAAACTTCCACCCTTCCAAGGTAGCAATTAGTTCTCCTATAAGGACAATACAGTAAGATTACTAGTTGTTGTTTTCCCAGACATTTTTGTCTCTGGCTGCAATCAGACCTGTAAGATAAATGTTTTATGGTCTAAATCAACCTATTTAATTTTCAATAATACTTCTGACATAGCTGTATATCTCTTTTCTGTCCAGCAGGACCCACAATTGATGCATTTTTAACACAAGCAACTTTACAAATACATTTTTAACACAAGCATTTGTGCAAATCAGTGTGATAGTCAAATAAGATAAAATTATTTACAAAACTCCAGCTAGCTATGCTGGCATGTGTTACACATGCATTGCCCTTATCTCCCTAGCACAGATGGCACTATCACATATCATCACACCAGTCTCTCCATTTCTATTCTTTAATGAAACTGTCAGGGTGTCCACATAATGATGGTCCAATATAAAGCATATTAAACTCTCTTTTTTAAATTACACCTAAATGCTCTGCAGTCCACAGCTTGTCTTAGTGTTTTAAACATGACTGTACATAGCTACACCTGTCCCTAATATCCAAATACATATGAAATACTACAAAGCAATATGAAGCTTAGAGTTTTCATGTAGTCCTTTGTATTTACTTAACACTTGACTTTGGGTACTTTACACTTTTGCAGTAAGTAAGCATGTTTTTCAAAACAGCTTCAGTTTTCTTTATTCATTGCTAATGCCCTGCATGAAGCTTATTTGCGTATATGTGTAGAAGCATTTTCCTCTAATAACTGCTACATAACCACAAACTGTCAGACTATGAATACCACTCATAGTGTCCAGTTTCAGCCTCTGATTTATATTATCTGTTATGCACCGAACACTACAATATGCACAACATTTATTTTAATGTTCTACAGTCATTTTTATTTTTTTTAGAATTCTGTCGGCAGTCTTATCTATGGATTGAAATGCAGCACCCTCACATGTAACACAGATTGCAGCATAAAGCAATACAGACTAATCTATATCCATGCATTCAAATATTTATTTTATAATAAGATTTATTTTAACTACTTATTTAAAAGTCAGTATGAGTTTATCACAATTAAACATGACTGTGAAGCAGGACAGGTCAGAGAGCAGAAATGTGTCTGCCTCTGCAGGAGGGCTCTTTCTTTTACTATCCTAAAATTGTTTGCTGTCAGTACCCTCCTACAACCTATAATAACTGAAGATTTGCATTTTTCTTTTCTTCACATTATAGTCCTTAAGTACAGCTCTTCAGCCTTTGCATTTTCCAAGCAACTGCCACTTACAAAGAAAGATATTTGCTTCTACAGGGTTGTTGGGGATGCTTGCCGGGAGGGAACTACTTCTAGCCAGAGCATCTGCAAATAACAAGGTCATTTCTACAGGATGGGAGGCTGGACTAAGCAGTGCAACATACTGTACTATGAAATGTGACAATCATGAGGGAATTAACATTTATTTTTGGTACCAACTATATTCCCTTTCTTCTCAGAAGAGGTTCCTCCATTCTACATTGCTGTAGTAGCTATCTTAAAGCATCAGATAGGTTTCCTGAACGCAAAGCTAACAATTCCTGCAACCTGATATGATATCTCTTTTGCTGTATATTCAATATGTTGAATACATCATCCTGTGCCTGATGAGCAAATAAATACTGAGAATGTCTGAAGGGCTTGTGTGGTTGTGGTCATACTACTTCCATGATCACATGGACAAAAAAACAGTTTGACCTTCCAGTGAAGATAGCAGCATCAAAGCATACAAAAATGGTTTCTGTTCTTTTTTTAAAAAGAAACAGGTTTGGCTTACCTCAAAGAGTTATTTATATGTGACAACACTTAACTAATTTTTATAGGAAATAATACACTTCTCTGGATGGTCCTTTAAACAAAAGAAAAGTATTAAACAGTCATTAGGGGACAGCAGGGGTGGACTCATTGTCTACACAGACACTGAGTCATGATCAAAAGCAATGAATAATGTTACAGAAATGTGGATGGAGGACTACCAATTTTGAAGTAATGTGAATGCCACAAATAAAGGAAGAATGTAAAATATCCTTTAATAGCCTATGAGGCTGATTCCTAACAAAAGCCTGCTCCAAAGCATATAAAACATCTGGCTTCTTCACCGGTCTGTCTTCTCCTTGAATGGAATTTGTCATAAGAATCTTCACTATTTTTTTTCTAGTCATCACCAAAGCACTAGGTATATGATGGGTACAGAAGTAATGTAGATTAAAAATATGACCCTTTTATGTTTAAAATGTATGGACACTGATTGTAATGTCTTCTTCCACTGCAGGTCAAAACAAGTGGTAACAGGAAACGCATGTCTCCCAATGAGATTTTGAAGCATACCTCTCAACGCTTCCAAATTTGGAGAAATACCCTTAATTTTCATTCAAAGTTTGACTCAAGGCCTCCTAAAGTTGGTTACTTTTTTAAATGTTCTAACTTACTAGTGCAAGTATCTTTAAACGCTTTCCTATGTTGGAACCTTTTCCATAAGTATCTTTTCATTGTATTCAGTTCTGTTGAGAGCCATGTCTTGTTGGTTGTGAGGCAGTTGATTCTATGACTAAATATAAAATGTATGTGCTAAAAGTGCTGGGTAATCACTTTTTTAACTACTAACTGCCATGGTTTGGCAGCAATTTTCAGTTGTCAGTCTGTGCCATTTGACAACTGTTTTGGTAGCTGTTGAAATTTAGTAGTAAGTCACATTTAAGTGTGTCTAATGTAGGGCTTACCAACAGGTGATGTTGTTTTGATCACTCTTATGATCTAATGTAGACAACTAAGGATATAGAAACATTAATGATGCCTGATTGTGAATTGCTACTAATATACAATGAAAATACCTTAAAAAAGAAATGTCAACTTTTTTCAAGTAATTTCATTGTATAATAGAACTTCTTTAGTGTTTCATCTTTTCTCAAAAATGCAAGTCACTTAAAAATGACTTAGAGACAATAATTGTACAATTCGTCAGCACAGTGCACGGCTTTTATGGGGTGGAATTCAGCATTGTTAATACATCCAGCTCTTTACGTAGTGACTTAAAAATATTATATTGAACATGTGCAGAGCTGCATAAGTCACTGAAGAAGTCTCTATTACATGTATAAACAAAAGTGTTTAATGACAATGAAGTATTTCTGTTTTATTGTTTTTAAGGGCTTGGATTTTTATGTTTACATAGGATGCTTGTTCAGTGATTTTTTTTCTTTCTTTTTTTTTTTATTTGAATATATATTTCTATTGAAAAGAGATTGATGTCTGTCTGCAATGCTTTTATGGTTATTAGTTATTTATTTCTAGCTTCTAAAGTACCATCGAGCTGAGAGACTTTTTTATTGGCATATCCTTAAAGGACAGAGCAGAATACAAGAAAAATGAGGTACATTCTGCAAAATTAAAGAAATACAAAATGTACCTTATTTTTCTTGTATTTCTGCACAGTCCAACCTAACATCTTGGCAGACTCTTGTACATCTCAATTGTCCAGATTTTTGCCTCATAATTTTGGTCTTTTACTCTTAATAATATAGTTTTCTGGCAGGCCACTGCAGATTGTAGTCATTAAAAAATGACAGATATTTGAGGTTTACAGTTCATATCCTTTAGAAAAATGCACACAAATACAAAACCTCCTATTGCAGTAACTTTTTAATTTTATAAAAGCAGTAAAGTCTGTCCATATTTTTGGACTTTTATTTCCTTCACTATGTTGGGCTTTGTCTACGTTTCTTGCATTAAGAGCCCATAATGGCAGGGGAGGAAAAAAAATAAACAGCAACAGGAAAAAGCCACTACTTTTCTGAACAGCACAGATGTACTGTGCCAACATGTGAATAGAACTCCCATATGCATGTGCAGTACATCTGCAAATGTGGAAAAACAATGAAGAACATTACAGTGCCATTATAAAAAGACATTATTTAAGATAGGTAAGCAATTTTTTCGTCATTGTCAATTTCTTGATGTCATTGTATAACAGCAATAACCTATGGCTGGATGTGGGTATCACAGGATTAAATTTGTTTAATCACTTGGGTTTCTCCATTGTGATTAAACTATGCCAGCCATGGGTTAATCCTGTCATACTCACACCCATTCAAGACTTATTGCTTAATTGTCTATTGTTTTTACTAGGCTGTATGCAGAATTAGCATCACAATATTTTCTGAGGTTTGCCTAATCAGGTTTAAGCATTTTTGAGGACTGTTTTCTATGGGCATTGTAAACTAACACTCTGCAGCTGTGTTGACATGAATACTACATACTATGATTAGCACTCTGTATCTATATCTGTAGAATGCAAAGAAAAAACTTCCCATAAGGAAAGAGCTGAATAAGTTTTGTACTCAAAGACTGCTTCTCTGCATGTGTTCTTTCAGTATGTTACCCTGTAAGTTCCATGCAAAATCTGTTTGGTACTCAGCATGAAAGTGAATTGCACTGATTAAATGGTGATACATAATGTGACAATGTGATTTAGTGCCAGCTAAGCCAGGTAGAGAAGGGCAATGCATGTGTAACATATGCCAGCATAGCAAGCTGGAGTTTTGTAAAGACTTTTATGTCATTTGTATATCAAACTGATTTGTACAGATGGTTGTGTTAAAAATGTGTTTGTAAAGCTGTTTGTGATAAACATGTATCAACAGTGGGTCCTGCTGGACAGAAAAGAAATACACATTTATATCTGACTGTACTGTTGTAACTGAGGAAATGTATATGTGTTAATAAAGGATGCTGGAAGGGAAGGAGTTAAGCTCAGCTCAGCTTATATTAAGAAAACTAGCCAGAAATTAAATTACTTGGTTTACGAGATAAAGATTTTATCTCACAGGCCTGAATGCAGCCAGTGATATAATGTCTGAGAAAGGTCTGGGATCTTATTGTCCTTAGTGGTAAACTAATTAATACCCTGGGGTGCTAGAGAATGGATGGATAGTCTCTCCAGGAAGGATGAAAGTATTGGAATTGTTTTATAGTCTCCAGAAGCATTAGCAAAATCCTAGGTGTGTATTGTGACATATCTGTGCTTGATCTTGGTTCAGCTTATAGTCAGGGGGTTAGTGTGGGGAACCACAGAATCAGGTGACCAAGTGTGATGTCATTCTAAATTAGTTTATGTTAATAGGTTTGTTCTTATTAGAACAAGGTTTTTTAAATTAGGATAACTTATTAACGTAGTATGGTGCTTGGTTGCTTATTCTCTATTATTCTCTATTGTTTTTATTGTGTTTTTTCACCTATTTTTCATTGATGTAATGTGTCTTTAAATCTCTAATTGGGATGTTCAATGAAAAATGTTCAATTAAGTATAAAATGAACCTGTTTGTTGCTTGTAACTGTTTTGTCTGAAGAAGGCTGGTTATTTTCTAGGCGAAAGCGCTCACATTAAACAGTTTTACTTGAAGAACTATTAAGCAATTTTATTTTCTTAAAGTTGCCGGCTTTTATTGTTTCCGTTCACTTTTTACCAGTTTTGCGTTTGAGGAGTCGAGGTTTTGTGTTGTTTCTATGGCGAGCGGTAACGGAGCGGCAACGCAATCTCTGTTTTCCCAGGAAGATACTACGGAAAGCAGTACCAATGAAAGCGGTCAAGAAAACGCTATTGGTAATCTTACCGCCTTAGTGGAGGTTCTACTAGGGCGAGTGGATTCGTTGACACAAAAAGTTGAAGCTTTACCTGCTTTTAAAGTTAAAGAAGTTAGTTTTTCCAATAAGCAACCAGGCGTTCCACACAATTTGGCACCTTTTAGTTTGAATAGGACATCACCCAGACCAGGTAATAGTAACGGCAGTCGAGCCATGGGAGGTGTGGCTGCAGGCACTTCTAACAGTTCGGATGCGGTAGCAGCTATTACCAGCCCGGTTAATAGGAACCAGCCGGGAGTTCAAAGGAACCTTGTGTCGGGAGCAAGCGGAGAAGGTTTGATTGATCAAAGTACTAATATTCCTTCTATTGCAGCATTTATGAACAATAACAACTTTTTTAATAGCGCATGTGAACACGGTAACTCTTTTGATGCCAATGATGAACAGGAGACTAACAATCTTTTGAACAAAATTAATGAATTTGACATGAAACTTTATAAATGTAGGAAGCTTCAGCTTGAAGTTTCCTACTTACAAGAGTGTATTACTATGAAAATAATTCCCAAAGGGCTTAGGCAATGGCGGTATCCAGCAGGACTCATTAACGGTTCGGTTTTCCACCATGAACTTATGAACTGTTTGACCGTCAAGCTTTAGAATTTCTGCAAGCCCTCATCAATTTTTATAATACAGACATTTGTGCCTTAAAAACTGAGTTGGAAATGTTGGACCACCTTATTAAAAACCACAATGACTTTTCTAGGTATAAATTCGAATATTGTAAAATTTTTGCTAGTATTGAAACAGCAATAAATAAACTTTTAATTACCAAAAGGAAAAAGATTGCTAGAGATATTAACGATTATTCTAAAAAACAAGCTTATCCTAAGCCACCCCCAAATACACCTTCTAATACATCTTTTTGGCAAGTTAATGATTCTGGGGCTGGCAATAACATGAACAATGAGAATGGAACAGTTGCACCACTTAACTCAAGCCCTGTGGTTGACAACAGAGTTAATCAGCCACTTAGGCGGAGTGAAAGGCTCAACAGTAACAGTAATCGTAGTAATAATAGTTCAGGGCACAACTATAACAGCAACAACAATAATATTAACTATTCAAACAATCAATCTGGTAATCTTAATGGTAGGGGAGGTGAATCTAACCAACAGGTTTTTCAGTCCAACAACAATGCCCGAAACAGCAACCGGCAGTACAACCAGAATCGACCCCAAGGGAAAAACAAAAGGAAACAGAGGAGGAGATAGTATGTGTAGATATCGGGAATCATGGCCCAAGAATGCATATTAGTTCAAACGGTGACTTTAAAATATTTAATTACACCGTTTTGGACGTTCATCAAGAGATGATTGATTTTCTTTCAAAAGGGCTAACTTTTGTTCCGAGTAAAAGAATGGACATTGCCAGTACTCTTATTGATCTTAAATTGTATGTCCGTAAGCTTAATTTAAACTTACTTATGGACAACAATTCGAGTATGGTTCGTTCTACCAGAGTTTCCAGTTTGTTTAACCCTCCAGTTCATCCTGAGCTGAATATATTTGAGAAAATGTGTGAAGCTGACTTTAGAGCTATTAAAGATGGGTTCCAACAAAGACCCATGAGATATAATACAAACCCACTAGAAAATGATTGTATTAACTTGTTAAATGAATGTGACATCAGAGTCATGAAGCCAGACAAGGGGGGAGGTCTGGTTTTCATGGACTATAATGTCTATGTAGCTAAAATGTGTAAGCATCTTGATACTGTGGCATACATAGAAGTTTCTTTGAATGAAGTTAATGGAGCATATATTAAGATTAGAGCAAATTTGGAAGATCTGTTTTTAGAAGGGTCTATCGACATATACTTATATCATTATTTATCTATTTTAGCACCTGTTACCCCAGCCTTATTTGGCACCCCAAAAATTCATAAATCTTTGATTGACCCACCCTTTAGACCAATAGTCGATGGGCGTGGGTCAATTACATATGGGTGTGCCAAATATATAGATACCCTTCTAAAACCATACCTGGAAAGTGAGCCACAAATTTGCAAAGATTCGTGGGGCTTTTTGAAGAACATTAGTCAGCTTGAGTTTCAGCCTAATGGATGTTTTCTTACAATAGACATCAAGGATTTATATACAGTAATTCCTCAGAAAACTGGTATTGAGTGAGTTAGAGAATTCTTACTTATAAAGAAAGTGGAGAGTAATACCATTAACTTAATAGAGACACTCTTAGAATTGGTTTTGAATAATAATTTCATGACGTTTGAGGGTAAATTTTATTTACAAAAATCGGGGGTTGCGATGGGCTCCCCATGTGGTGGTAGTTTCGCGAATGCCGTAATGGCATTTTGGGAACGTAATTTATTATTTAAAGATCCATTATTCAGGAATCATGTCTCCTGGTACACAAGATACCAGGATGACATGTTCTGTATTTGGAAAGGAGATATAGGTCAGATACCAACATTTATTGATAATATTTCCAAGACCACCACTTTTCTAGAATTCACCCATGTTATAGGTGAGAAGTCCATTAGCTTTCTCGATATTTTTCTAATTAAAGATAGCTCAAAATCTTGTTATAAAAGCAAAATTTACAGAAAACCCACATACTCAAATTCATTTCTCCACTATTCAAGTAATCATCCTTATTATCAAAAAAGGGCAGTAGTTAAAGGGCAAATGGTTAGGGCTGCCCGTATGATTACAAATGACACAGATTTTGATTTAGAATGTCAATTATTAGAAACTATGTTCCTCAATAGAGGGTATCCACTTCACGTAATAGTGGCTATTAAGAATGAAGTTACTCACAAAAGAAGTATTGGGCATATTAGCCCGTTGTTGGCAAGCCAGGAAGAATCCCGGGCCGAGATTTCGTTAGATAACACAAGCCCTGAGATAAATATGGTTAATTTACACCAATTGGGAATGGTCCAGCAGAACATAATTCACCACACTAGTTTCCTCTCCACTTTTTCTTCGGATCATGCTCTTGTTAGAATGGCACTATATAAAAATTGGATTATTGTAAAAGGTAATGAAAATTTGTTAAAGAGATTGGGCTGTGAACCTAAGATTACCTATAGGAGAGGGCAAAATCTAAAGTCCCTTTTAGAAAAGAAGAGAACTGTACGTCAAAATAAAATAGGAATGTTCAAGTGTGGGATGTGCCCCCAATGTAAATATATAATTGTTGGTAGCCAAGTTTTTATTAATAATAAAATGTATAAGTTGAATTACAAATATAATTGTGAAAGTACAGCAGTAACATATGTAGCATTATGTAATGAATGCAATGCATTCTATATAGGCAAGACGGAAAGGAAACTGAAACAACGGATATAGGAGCACAATTATGCCATTATTAAAAGAGATGTTAATAATGCACTTACCAAGCATGTGATTGATCATCCTGGTCACAGTTTTAAATTTGCTATTTTGCAACAAAGAACACTAGGCATTAGAGGGGGACCATGGCAAGTGCAATTGGAAGTAGATGAGTTAAAATGGCACATTAGGTTGGGAGCTCATACTTTCCCGGGTCTGAATGAGAATGTATCTATTAAATGCATTCTTAAACTGCTGTCATTGAAAAGATGACATGTATGTATTTGTTTTGATTTGACTTATTTGGTTTATCTGCAATTTACACTTTTGGGACATAGAGTTGGTTGAATTTGAGATATTTGATATTTTATATTTTATATATTAAATAATACATTTTCTGATTGGGTTATTTATGGATATTTACAGTATAGTTAAATTATTGAGGTATGGTGTGGACATAATCAAATATTGTGCTTGCCATTATGTTTAACATAATATAAAGTTGGGTATTTATTTGTATCGAATGCTGCACTATAATTAATATTAATATACTGATTTGAATAGGATAAATTTCATATTCATTTTTACATATATATATATATATATATATATATATATATATATATATATATATATATATATATATATATATATAAAAATATAAATTAGTTTATCTTAATAGGTTTGTTCTTATTAGAACAAGGTTTTTTAAATTAGGATAACTTATTAACGTAGTATGGTGCTTGGTTGCTTATTCTCTATTATTCTCTATTGTTTTTATTGTGTTTTTTCACCTATTTTTCGTTGATGTAATGTGTCTTTAAATCTCTAATTGGGATGTTCAATGAAAAATGTTCAATTAAGTATAAAATGAACCTGTTTGTTGCTTGTAACTGTTTTGTCTGAAGAAGGCTGGTTATTTTCTAGCCGAAAGCACTCACATTAAACAGTTTTACTTGAAGAACTATTAAGCAATTTTATTTTCTTAAAGTTGCCGGCTTTTATTGTTTCTGTTCACTTTTTACCAGTTTTGCGTTTGAGGAGTCGAGGTTTTGTGATGTCATTCTATAGTCAGCACAGAAATTATTTTAGATAATGGTGGTGGTGCTGCGGTAGCATTGTCGCCTCACAGTAAGACGCTGTCCGTTTCGATTCTCAGCTAGAGCGTCTTCTGCGTGAAGACATGCGTGAATGGGCATACCTTCGTTGAAGGTTGTGCATCAGGGCTGGTAACTCGGCACGTAAAAATCAACTACCAATCATTAGCGGACTGGAGTTCCACTGTGGCGACCCCTAACCGGGAAAAGCCGAAAGACACAACAACAACACTCAACATTCTCTTATTGGAGCTGACAACAAAGACACTCAACCACTTCATCTTGCCTTGCTTTTGTAAGTAACTTAACTAGGGAACAGTTAATTCTTCCTTTAGTTAGAAAATATAGTGAGACTAGTCAAATACTGCTTTTCTCTGTCTGAATCTTTTCATCTGTGTTGTTTTTTATGTTTCCTGCCGTGAGGATATCAGATATTGTTATCTGTGCTAGCATGACTGGCTGACATTTTGTAAATAATTGTAAATTACCCTGTGTTACATATGCCAGCATAACTAGCTATAATTTTGTAAATAATTTTGTGTTTTGATTATCACTCTGATTTATGCAAGATGTTTGAAAGTCAAACAGTGTTCTGGTTGACTAAATGTTTGTGTTGTTTCTAAAGATAATTCTGAATGATGTCATTGTATACCAGGGCTGGGAGAATAGAATCGTCACTGCAGCTATTTGTTTACTTTTCAAAGTCTGATAAGAGAATAGAGTTCTCATGGCATCTTCCTGTTACCTTTGAAAAAGATCTGCTATAAAAAGGAGGTTCTGAGTCAGTTGTTCAGTTATTGTTCAGTAGTTGTTTACCAGAGTTGTTTGGCTGTAGTAGTCCAGCTATTTCCAGAGTAGCTGTACCAGTCACTGTGGACAGACAGCCTGGAATGTGGACATAATTTCTCATCTTACCTTGCAGAAGTAAGAGTATAATCTTGCCTTGCTAAAGTATTTAGATTAGATAGGGATGGTTAATCTTCACATAATCAGGGAACTTCAGCTAGATAGTTAGGGGTTTTCTAGAATCAATGTGAATCTATCCTATTGTATTATTTTTATATTTCCTGTGTGTATAACAAAAACACAAAAAAATCACCTTGATAGCTAAAGGACTCCAAAGTACATAAATCAATCCAAAAGCAAAAGTGTGTGAAACAGTGATGTTTATCAGAATCACTTATTCAGAATTTACATGTTTTAATTCCTTTTATTTATTATTAAATGTTTTACTACCTCTCATTGTGGCTGGCTGGTTATTTAGTTAATATTTTTAATAACTTGAGAGTGTTTATGCTTATTGTAATAACACTAGGGCCATCACAAAAAGCCTTACTGCTTGGGATACATGCTACCAGTTTTTTCAATATCTGTTTTGCCCAATATAATTGAACAACCCTGTTGAAGGGTACTGTGGTATTTGACTGGTGGCAGCCATTACCTTTTAATTTGGACAAAGAAACACATCTGGTAAATATGTGTCAGCCATTCCCAAGTGTGTGTGTAAGTGTGAATATCAGACATTTAAGAGTGAGTGCATCATATAGCTAGAACTGGGACACAGTGCTCTGCAGTGGTTAGATTGGAGAGTCATTTGGGGAAATGGAGTGAAGTTTTGGAACCTGTTCCCAGTGTACTCGTAGGGGAAATTGTGTATTTCTATCTCTGTTTTTAGTGACACTCGCTTACCGGAGACAGTGGTGAGGATTGAGTCTCCTTAGCTACTGCCCTGGGGTAAAGAGGGCTCGTCACACCTGTGAATTGAAACTTTAGTGGTTATTGTAAATATACATTCAGTATTTTCATGTTTTCTATTGTGTTATTTATTATTAAATATAACTATATCTTTCATTGTGGATGGTCTTTAGGAAAATAGTTTAACCTTTGAAAGTAAATGCATTTATTTGGTGATACTGTGGCTTCATGCTCCTGCAAGTCTTCCTGTTTGGCCAAACATTACAATTTATATAAGTATTCATTTTACTGAGAGTAGTTGGGTGCCCTTGTAAGAGCCTCAAAGTAGCTGGGTGGTGGCAGTGACTCTAACTTTTAGTCTGGGTAGAGGTGGTAGAGCTGGTAAATCTTTGCCAGCCTTACCCAGCTGTGTGTGTGTGTGTGAAAATCAAATCTCAAAGAGTGTGCGTGTGTCAGCTACTTGGAACAGGGACACAGAGCACTGGTTTCTGCAGAGAGAAAGGTGGAGTCTTATTTGGGTCCTGGAGAGGAAGTCTAGCCCCAGGTCTGGCGTGTGTTCCCTGTGAGCTCCTAAGGGAAATTGTGCTTAGTACAGAGATCTGCATCTGAAAATACTGTGTGTATCCATTTTTGTTTTAAGTGAATATCCTCCACTGGTATCAGTGGTGAGGATTGAGGCCACTTGATTACTTGCCCAGAGGAGGAATGTCTCACTGAAACTGAACTCTGAGACCAGATACCTCCAGCAATTATACATTGCAAATGTGGTTTCTTGTCTTTGCATTCAATAAAAATAATCAGTAGGTCTTTATTAAATGTAGCGTATAATATTTAAAATAAATAGATTCATTATCATTTATTTGATCACAGCTCTATTTATATCCTAAAGTGGATAAATAAATGCGGTCAATACCTTCTGTTTTGATTATCAACGTTTCTCTGGTGACAGAAGAAAGAACATTCAGTCATACAAATTCAAGATATATGCCAACAGGCTCCATCTCTACTATGTTAATATTAATGTTATTCCTGATTAAATCAAAATGGCATGACCTTGCTGGTTTGTTTTTTTTTTTTTTGTTTTTTTTCTCTTATTAATAGTCTAACACTAACATTTCCTAGTTTGCTTATAACTACAATAGCTGACTCATTTTTTACATACACTGGACAAACAACTGCACACAGTTCACTGTTATTCATGCTGCATAGCATATACTGTCAATGTTTCCTAACTTGTGTCTGATTTACAACTGTCCTCTCATACTGTAATACAGATGTCACATCACACAACCACAGTAAAGGCCCAAAATAGGAGACACTACATCCATCAGCTGTCCACCCAGTGTTTAATGCTATCAGTTGCCTCAGCAGTTGGTATACTTGTGTTTGATAAAAGAATCCTCACTGGGTTCTGATTTCAGTCCAGTAGTAGACATCTGGATCCTTGTTCCCGTGCTGGGACATAAGTGCACTTCTGAAATGCAGTGCTTCATATGAAGCAGTGCCAGTGTATGTTCATTTTCTCACAGCATTTAAAAGAAGCGGTGGAGAGCTCACCCTGCTGCCTAGGCCATATTTTCTCTTGTCAGTGTAAATACCACCTTAAATCTCCTAGTGAAAAAAGGTCATTAGCTCAGACAATGGGATCTATACAGTAAATAAATGTTAGACAATAAAAATGAATGATCAGTTCTATAATCTGCCTCAAATTCACAAGTAATGCTGCTGGGAAATATTGAAACTATAGAATCCAATAATAACAAATGGAGCTGAGTGTAGTATGAGACTTTCTAGCACTGATAATTGCAGGACAGTTGACTGCATCATACTGGAGATGATTTCAATATTTTGTTTGTGCACATTTAAAGCAGTAAATGTTATTACCCACCCTTTAAATATTCATGTGTAGGCGGGGAGACTGCATGTAACATAGGCTCAAAAGGATTTGCCTGAGCAACTAAGTTAAATAACTGCTTGACACTACCTCTCATTTTCACATGTAGTGGGAGACAAAAAAAAGAAGCCTCAATTGCAAAAGCAAAACATGGACATGAATGAATAAAGCCAGGACATTTCCTTTCCTTTCCTTTGCTGATGATTGGTTAGCATGACAACTTACTACACATTGTACTGGCTGAATGTGATATTATGGGTAACTGTATAACTATAAATTGTTGCTTTTACTGTAACTTAAAAAAGTTTGTTTAACACTGTGTGTGTTTGTGTGTATATGTCCGAGTGACAGAGAGACAGAAACAGTCTAAAGAGAGGGACTATTTTTTGTTTTGCACAATAATTACTCATTTATTTTACTGCTTATACATTCCATTCATTTGTAGTTACTTACTTTGTTGAGTGCTCATTTTATAACTAGAATAAGGTGTGTTATTTATTGTTCTGATAAGAGCATGGTTCTATTGTTAAACCTATTTGGTGTAAGTACCTCATGTCTTTTTATGCACCAGATGTACGCTTTATCAAACATCAGACTGTATTTCTCCATGTCCTATTTTTACTTGAATTTTGCAGTAAATCTTTTCCACTTGTTCTTATGATTTAGTGACAAAGAAAAGCATAAATCATATAGAATACTAAAGTCACTGGAACAATTACGACATCCAAATTATCATTTTTTTTTTCATTAATAGAGAACGTAATATAAGGACCGGGAAGGAATGAACCACCTTTTATATAGAGTTGTAGAAAGCAAACCTGCTGCTGCCACCCAAGCTGAAGTAAAATGGTTGAAATTGTTAAAATCAGTTCCTTTATTAACAAAATAAAACATAATCCTGCTGCTGCTGTCTGGATAAGCGCTTTTGGTTGTTGAACTTTTATCAAAATCCATTTTGATAAAGGTTCAACAACCGAAAGCACTTATCCAGACAGCAGCAGCACCAGGATTACGTTTTATTTTGTTAATAAAGGAACTGATTTTAACAATTTCAACCATTTTACTTCAGCTTGGGTGGCAGCAGCAGGTTTGCTTTCTACATTTACTTGGTTTCCATGCGTACTGCCTTTGGTAGTGAGCTCAGTGAATTTTTTTGTTTCTGTTTTTATATAGAGTTGTTTTTGGCTGTAATGTTTCTAAGCATTCTTCTTTGTACAGTTTGAAGTCAATGCGTACTGAAACCACCAGAAACAAAATACGTATTACCTATATTCTCCTAGAAAAAAGACAAAATTTTAATACTGCATCTGCCAATGTCAGTTAGTGTGGTAGGCATTCCCATGTACAATTCAAGAGATTCATTTGCCATGTCAGGAGAGCTCTGTTGGTGATCTAACATGTTTGTATCAAAAGATGACACATTGCTACTAAAACACATGGCATAGAGCACTAGGTGTTACAACAAGGAGAAATACCCTGTTATCAACCTTTCATGTCTATTTTAAAAAGGGGCATTCTTAATATTACCATCTGGCAGCAGCTTAAATGTGTTATTCCTTTAGTTTAGATGTTTACTTGTATGGCAATTAGTGAAATCTTTTCTACTAGGAAAAATGAGAATTAATACATTACAATATCACTTTTATCATGCATGTCTAAATTTTAATTACTCAGGTAAGTACTATAGAAAAAGGATGGATTATAATGCACAAGAATTAATAGTTCTATTCCAGTAAATTATGTCATTTTCATTAGGGGACTGCAGTATAGCACAGACC
The DNA here is from genome assembly GCF_019279795.1 of Protopterus annectens. Lineage (NCBI taxonomy): Eukaryota > Metazoa > Chordata > Ceratodontiformes > Protopteridae > Protopterus > Protopterus annectens. Next base: position 37,566,987 of record NC_056726.1, on the reverse strand, counting down.
TGCGATTGCATAAGCAAGATAGCAGTGCATCTGTTTGTTGTTCTTCATGTGCCTTAGATAATGGTCATACTGATTCTTAATTCAGTTCACCCTACATGATTATCGTACATTAGGCTTCATTGTTGAAAGCAAAATGAGCACTGAATGAAGGTCGTGGTGCCAGACGCTGAAACAGCTGCACTCACACAACAGGCCCCTGACATGGACAGACTCCATCTCTGCGGGATGAGGACAGATGAATGCACTCAGATGGACCTACAACACAACAGAATTAGCAAAGACTTCACCTGATATTCCATGTACCCTACACTGCATACTAAATAGTGTTGTTTGTAAAATGAAGCTTTATATAAATCACCATAAAACAGACAATACATTGGTATGCTATGCATTTTTTACATGTTCTTATAAATCTGCAAGCAGGTAAACTGAGTTACATTTACAACGCTTTTGGCTATGCTTTATGAAGTCATCCTTAGGGATTTTTTGGGATTTTTAATAATATATGAGAAGCAGAATAGTATCTATTACAGTACTCACGCAAAAACAATTTTCAGTTTTCCCAAACAATAATAGAGAGGAAAGACATCTGGATAGCGAAAATGAAATTACTACAAGACAGTGTTTTTTAAAATATTATCTCAACCTACTTTAAAGATTACTGCTTGTGTGATCTGACAATGCTAAAATATTATCAGTTTCCTGTCAGGTTATCTGATTTGATGTTTATAATCAAAGTGATGAAACCTAATATGACATGTTGTAAACTATTTCAATTCTGTAAACAATAGTGCAGTTAACTAGCTACTGACTGCTTGTAATACAATTTCTTAAAGCAGTCTATTGAAATATGATTGTTAAAGCTAACATATCATAGAGCCTACCAATGAAATGTAATATGTAGCTGGCATGTAAATCAAGTGTCATGTACCTGTCAGTTTTGTACTTCTATATCCCAGAATATGATTCCATGAAGGCTTTAATGCAGGAGCTGACTAACACATTTGTGTTTTCTTCCTCATGAGAATATGCATTTGCCTGCATTGTTATTCATATGAATTAATTGAAAGTAGTCAAACCTGAATTGCTTGCATCTGGAAACATTGCAAAAAAATTAGGGCAATGATGGATATAATCATCTTTTTCCAAAAGTACAAACAAATGTTCCTGCACCTACACATCTCTACCAACATTAACTTTGACACTGCAGAGGCTTTGGAGGGGGAGAACTATGTTCTTACCCCCAGAGTTCTAAGATTTCAACTTAGTACTGCAACTATATACAACTAAAACAGATTCAGCTATTTATGATGATTTCCATTTCAAACATATTCGCATTCATTATTTTCTTGTCTGTGTATGTATGTGTGTGTGTGTGTGTGTGTGTGTGTGTGTGTGTGTGTGTGTGTGTGTGTGTGTGTGTGTGTGTGTGTGTGCGTACATACGTGTGTACATCTGCATACATTATCAATGTGTGTGGTCATCTATCTGTGCATGGGTAATTTAGCATGGCAGTTTATTGCCTGTGCTGTGTTAAAGTGATGTAAATAATACAGTGAACATATAGTGCATTGTAGATAGTGTTGAACATAGAGTAATCTGTAAATGTTTTATTTCACTTTAAAGCAGGCATGTACACTTTTCTGTATTGATTAGAAAGGTTCTCACAGATAAACCTGTTAAAAAAACAATAATCATCTTAGCGTTGTACGTAAACAAGACTATGGTAATGTTAATCAGAAGAGCTGTCATGTAAATGCAGGGGGAGTTTGTGCCTTGAACAGTCATTCTTAGGAGTTGGCTACAGTACGGGAGGGGGGGGGGATTGGAAGAACTTGAAGTACCCTGAAATTTTCTACTAACAATTATGTCAGAAGAAAGCTGTGCAAACTCATCTTGGCATGGACTATAGCAGTTCTGATATGAGATACAGTAGAATTTTATTTTTTCATAGGTGCTGAAGTAGAGCTTGCTCCATTATTTTTATTTTCTTTTTTAATAAAGGTTTTTGTTTTATGGGCAAGTTATTACTGCTGCCATACATATATATATATATATATATATATATATATATATATATATATATATATAGACAGATAAACAGATAGGGGTCTATATTACTTCAGCGATAATTCAGTTCAGCGAATGGCATTTTCAGTTCACTTACATTGAACATGGCGTTCTTTGAACTATTCATACTGAGATCACAGTATAGTGAAGATCAAAATATTTGCCTTTTCCCTACTATAGTGCAATCTCGGAGTTGGTTTATATAATTAGTGGGGTATGGGGGGCACATCCCCCCCACAAGAGCGGATTTCGATGAACAGCATTTCTAATGAAATGCCATTTGCTGAAGTGTCACTTTGCTGAAGTCAGAAAGTCCCTCTATGTGGCACATCTCATTGCCAAGTGTTTTGCATCCAAGAAGAAAGAGGTCATCATCTCTCTCTACCTTTCCCTCATTACACCAATCATTGAGTATAATGCCCCTTTTGGCATGTACCTCACTAGACACCTGCAACAGCTGGAAAGGCCATAAACGTACCTCATGAAGAGGATCCTAGGTGATAAACACATGCCCTACATGGACAGACTCAAAAAACTCCAGCTATTCTCTGTCTCATATTGTTTATTAAGAGGCAATCTCTGCTTGACTTACAAAGCCATGTCTGTCCCAACCCTGTTAGAAATACTACATCTAAAGAAATCCCAATCCTTCCACACCACATGGTCCAGAGACCTCAACCTCATTACCACAATCAACAGAACATGCTGGAGGGACAGGTTCATAACCCAGAGACTGCCCATGCTCTGGAATAGACACCCAGTATTATTGCTGCACAGTTTAAGACAGCACTGTCCAAGTCCAAGAATACAGCTTCTATGGGACCTGACATCATCCCTGGCTGTGTTCTACATGAAGTACAGAGTGAACTGGCACTTCACCTGTGTGGCCTGTTCAATCACAGCCTCATCTCAGGCTTTGTCCCTACTGAATGGTGCACTACTATAGTCATCCCTCTCCACAAACGAGGAGTGACTACAGACCCTGGGAACTATCGCCCCATTAGCCTGACAAGTCTAATATGCAAAGCTATAGAATGCATCATCATGGACCTAATAAACAAGGATATAGGGAATCACCAAACTCTGGATCCCACACAGTTTGGTTTTGTGAAGGGTAGATCATGCCTGCTCAACTTGGTCAACTACTTTGAGTCAGTCACCAGAGCTGTGGATGAAGACAAGGTGGTTCATACAGCCTACCTTGATCTGGCCAAGGCCTTTGAACCATCCCCCACTCAAGAATCATATAAAAACTTACTAAGCTAGGCATCAACCCCTATATCACTAGGTAGGTTGCAAATTGGCTCACAGATAGAACCCACAGTGTGAAAGTAGCAGATTCCAAGTCAGACTGCCGACCAGTTACGAGTGGAGTCCCACAGGGATCGGTCCTGGGTCCTCTCCTGTTTGGTATCTACTTCTCAGAAGTCCAGGCCAACATGAAGGGACTCTGGCTAACAAAGTTTGCAGACAATTGCAAGTTGGGAGCCATTATTAACTCCCCAAGTGATGTTGACATCCTACAGAAAGGCCTCACTGAGACCTACAACTGGTGTCAGAACCATGGCCTTAAGCTCAATGCCAAAAAATGTGTCATCATCCCCTTTGGGGAAAAACCCAGTTCCCATGAATTACCACCTTGATGGTAGTCCACTGAACACAAAAGGCGTTATAAGAGATCTGGGAACACACGTTGACAGCAACCTCTCTTTTGACCACCACATTGCCACTGTGGTAAGAAAGTCCTTCTATGTGGCACATCTAATTACTAAGGGATTTGCATCCAGGAAGAAAGAGGTAATTGTCTCCCTCTACTCTTCCCTCATTAGGCCAATCATTGAGTACAATGCCCCATTTGGCATGTACCTCACTATACACCTGCAACAACTGCAGAGACCGCAAAAGTACCTCTCAAAGAGGATCATAGGCCTTAAACACTTGTCCTATATGGACAGACTAAAAAAACTCAAACTATTCTCTGTCTCATATCGCCTACTTAGAGGCGATCTCTGCTTGACTTACAAAGCCATGTCAGACCCAGCTCTGTTAGAAATTCTACATCTAAAGAAATCCCAATCCCTCTGCACCACACACTCCAGAGACCTCAACCTCATTACCACAATCAACAGAACATGCTGGAGGGACAAGTTCATAACCCAGAGATTGTCCATGCTATGGAATAGCCTTCCTATACATGTCAAACAGAGCACCTCACTGGCCCTCTTCAAGAGAAATCTTAATGAGTGGAAGGGAACTAGAAAGTTCACCCCGGGATCACTCCAGTGGCTCAACTTGATAGAAGCACTGGGATCTAACATTGGGCAGCGTGATGCCAGGGTACTTCTATGGGCTAGGCTTGTAAAGACTCCAGGGCCATTAGCCTCATACACACTTATGAACCTATGATATAGACCGGCAGATAGATACACAGACTGATAGATATCCATTTCAGTATTAACACAGTTGATGTTATTGTAAGTCACTCATACACTTTGCTTAATTATGTTCAGCCCAGGTTCTCACTTTGTATCTCTCCTTCTAACCTAGAACATAACATGGGCACAAGACAGTAGAATGCTGATAGGTAATCCACATACATCCCATATCAAGAGGTCAGCAAGTATAGCCTTATCAATGTGCATCAACAAAGTTTTGTTGATGCATTTCTGGATTTTTAATTCACTGACAGATTACCCTTTCTCTTGCACATTTACAGATATCATCGTGCACTGATCCTATGACTTTCTCAGCATAAAATGCAACACAATATTTTTGGATTGCTCAGTTCTTTAGTAGTTCACAACAGATATTGCACACTTCTTGAGCTGTGGGTGTAGATCACTCCTAGAAGGCTTGTTATTGCTTGCATGATACATATATCGCTTGAAAAATCAGTCAACACAGTGAATGATTTTTTGAGATGTTTATTTATTCTTTGAATGTCTTCTTCTTCTTCTTCTTCTTCTTCTTCTTCTTCTTCTTTCAGCTTTTCCTGGTTAGGGTTGCCCCAGAGGATCACCTGTCCACTCATGATTGGCAGTAGAGTTTTACGGTGTCGAGTTGCCAGCCCGGTGCCCAACCTTCCACAGAAGGCACACACATGCATGCACTCATGCCTTGGGCCTATTGGAGTGTCCAATCCACCTACAGCATGTCTTTGGGATGTGGGAGGAAACCAGAGCACCCGGAGGAAACCCACGCAACCACAGGGAGGACATGCAGACTCCGCACAGAAGACACCCCAGCCAAGGATCGAACCAGAGAACCTCTTGCTGTGAGGTGTCAATGCTAATCGCTGCACCACTGTGGCCGCCCTTATTCTTTGAATGTCTATGTAATTATATTTCCAATCTGTTCATGTAATTATATTTCTAATCTGTTCATGTGCATGATTTTTTGTGCTTTTTTTCATCACAAGGACTACATACTTACCATTTTCACGTTAATATGGACTTTGATCTGGTGTGCTACATATTTTTCATTAGAGTGTACAATGTGTAGTGGATTCATGAAAAATGCATGCCTTCCTACTGTAACAGGTAATGTACTTACTTTTGTTGGATGGAAAATCAGAAGCATTTGATTAGTACCCTGCTACTGTCAAAATGGATGCTGCACTACCAACGTGCTGAAACATTAAAATGAGATCACATGAGCCTGAGGTGCTGGTACCTGAAGAGGAGGTAAGGGGCTTCACAGCATTTATTGAACACTAGGGTTGCTTTATTAAGCCTTCAGTGCATTCATCCATAACCCCTTTTTTCCCATTTTTTGCATATAGGGTTGGGGTGTCACTTCAGCAGTGACAATTAGCTAGAGCCAAGGTTTACACCACCAGGTGGCTAGCTCTGCCATAGTAGCTCCTCCATACCACATACCCCCCCCCCCACACACACACACACTCACAGTTATGACCAGTTTAGAGTATCCAATCCACATACTGCATGTGTTTGGAATGTGAGAGGAAACCGGAGCACCCAGAGAAACCACAAACACAGGGAAGACATGCAGAATCCACACAGAAAGCACCCCAGCTGAGAATTGAACTGGAGAACTTCTTTGTTGTGAGGCAACAACACTATCTGCTGTGTCACCCTCACAAGCCTATACTATGTTTACATTAAATTCTGTGTAGATGTAGCTTTGTCTCCCATAGCAGACAAATTATTAATGCAAAAAGAAAAAAAAAATCTTTTGTGTACATGTTATCACTTGCCGGTATGAATATGAATTTGAGTCTGTCTTGAAAATAGGCCTTAGCTTGTGACATTAATGCAGTCTACAACACTAACTATTTAAGGATACTCACACATGGCAACGGTACCTATATGGTTCAAATACAGTTATGTGGACTTGCTGACAACCTGCTAGATGCCCTCTTAAGCAAGGGTTGCTCAACATTTCCTCAGTCCCTCTTCCATAGAAGAGGGTTCCCTGAAATACTCAGACCTTTGCTAAGGTCCCAGCATTATGGTTTTACATATTGATTCATGTCCAAAGCATGGTCATCTGTTGAGCAGATGAAGACCTGAATCTCCACCTACAGACTGGACCTTCTGCTCCATTTTCTGGTGTGGATATTTCACATAAAACTGACAAGACCAATGATGTCTTGGACTACTAAAATTAGAAGGTCATTCTGAATGCAGTTTCATATTTGTGTTGTATGTGAAAAATGAATGGAAACATTTAGAAAGCATGCTTATTCATCTGTGGAATAGATTCATGGATGCTTTTTGTGACACTATTGATTTTTTAAATTTTATATGAACAGTAGCTGACAAAATATGGTTCTGCCTTGCATATCTTTGAGTTTTTATTTGCATTAATACTTTCACTGATAAACTCATATCATGCTGTATGCATAATTGCGAGGCATGAAGCTGTTCCTAAAGAATCTAGAGTAATCATTTTATTTCTATTTTAAATTAAGGTGAATGTTTATGGCCATTAGTCTTAAAGTACCACATGTTAGTTTCTATGATGTGTTCTTGAATCAGTTACATGAATGTTGCTATCCCTTCTATTTCTTATTAAAATCGTTTCTATACCTGCTGTTTCATAATTAGGACAAAAGCCTTCTCAAAGAAATTGACTTTGATAATTAGGAGAGGCATACTAAAGTCAGAGATTATGCAGAAGGATTTGTCACTTCAGTCAAAAGATTTAGATGCCCTGGTCATTAGTCTTTCTCTTTAAGAAAATATCTTGTGAAATGTCATCTGCCATGTGAAGCTTCATACAAATATACATTCCTATGTACAACATAGGAAGCAAAAAAGCAGGTCTGTCACTTTCATTTACTGTTGCCAAAATTAATTAATGGTATGACGTTTATTTGCAGCCAATAAAATGTACATTTGATGGAAATTAGTTTAAAAATTGTCTGAGATTTATTGTACGGACTTTAAAAATGAGGCACTACAGGCTTTTTGTTGGAACTGCACATCTTAAAAAGTGTTTCTGCATTTCACTATTTAAAAAATATATACAATCTTAGGAAATGTATCATTTTGTCCTGTTCAAGAGATATGCCTCATAAAGAGGAATATTAGCAAATCTGCTTGCAAGGTTTCATTTGTGAATACTGAGCATGATTTTTGCATCCTCATAATTTCCCAAATGATGAAGGTGGCAGGCTTTTCCTGCAATCTTATATTGCATTTGACCCTCAAAGTTAGTTAGATATCATTACCCTGGTAACTATTACACTAGGAAAAGAACTATAAGCGGAGTCCACTGAATATCATTCATAGAAATGATGTACCATTATGAAATTTGTAATTACACATGTAACTCAACAATTTACCATGCATTTGACCTTGAAACTTATATTGTACAAGAACAACATTCATGATTCTAAAATACTTCTGCAGGTCTTGCAGCACACATGACTCTCTCTCTACCCTTAACTAGCAAATACACATGTTATATATGTACTAATGGAATACTAAAAACATTGTGAAGTATGTTCTGCTCTACCATCTGTCCAGACACATTCTCTCCCTAAGTTATGGCATTTTATATAGTGCAGTAATCACTCCTTCTATTCAGCTGACATTCATTGGCTTCTGCTTGCAGTGAATTAAACTATATGATGTTGACTGATAATAATGAAACTAATTTTATCTGTTTGGCTGTTAGCATACTTGCTGGCTTTTTTTTATGGACACTTCTTATTGATAATGGTAACTTGTGTTGATATATTTGAATCCCATTTCAACATTTTCATTCGAATTTCTAAAATAAGTACAAATAATATGCAAATTAATATCATTTCTTAATTGACTGCTGCACCAATTAAATTTATTATAGATATATGTTTCCAAGACAGACCATTAACAGTCATGTTTGTTCCAGGTTGCTGTTGCCAAACTTCCCTCTGTATAGGTCCATTACAAGGCATTGTTTAGGGAAATACATTTTCATTCATACTCTAATCTCTCTGTCTAAGTGATATTTAACTAAGCCCTGATACTTTCCAAGCCAGTAGTTTTCTAAACTCAACCTCAAGAGCCAGGTGTAACTTAAACTAGTACATAATTAAAGGAATATTGGGAACCTTATTCCTCTTTCTTAGAGGAGGATTTCAATACATCAGTTCAGCAACCTTGCTATACCTGAAGCTTGGATCACTTATGATTCCTTCAACTCTGAAATCACATGCCAGGTTGCTGTGCCCTTAGAGCAGATAAGAGTTCATAGGTGTGCCAGCAGAGTGAGTATGTTCTACCATACTATCCTCATCTTCTTTTTGCGTGAGAAGCAGATCCATTACACTACACAATGGAACTATTCTATTCATTCTGAAGGTCAACTGTATTAAGACCCATGCAATTCCTTATATCAATGTTCTTCCATGCTCACATACCCCTGCTGAAGAAGCTTTATATTGGCGAGCTTCAAATGTTAAATCAAAACTCACTGGGGACTTCAAAGATGATTGAAGAATTGCTTTGGCAAATTACAGTTATCCTTTAGTTCAGTTTTTCTTCTCCATCTTTTGGATACTCACCTGTATCACAAGTACCCACAGGTCCACTGTCCATAAAAGTATCTTTGATGCTCTGACGATGAGGTGATGGATGACAACAGGAATGATCTGACATCTAATGTCATGACCAAGTGTTTCCAATGTTTAACGCTTCATTTTAAGAAGCATGTAAAAGTTTGACGTTAATGTTTTAATTTTCACTCCACAAGCCAATAACAGGTCACATTTGTAAGGAACAGATTTAGGTGAGACTGATGTACTTTAATTTATTGCTCCTGGCTACACTGAACAGTATAGTATCCATTTACAAGAACCATGCTTACACAGTCAAACATCTTTGGATGTTTTCACGAATTAAACTGACACAAATCTGGCAAAGATGTTTAGATATTTTGTTATATCACGAAACAAGGAATGACAAACTGATAGAAATATATTATTTTTGTCAGTAGATGCCACATACCTATAATTCAAAACATTCTTAACTTTATCAGATGTATACATAACTTAGGCCACTCTAAGAAGCCATCTCCTTTTCCCAAGCTGACTAAATGACTAGCTCTTTAATCATTTTGTTAGCATTTCCATGACCCATTTCCATGACCCTGTTCAGCGTGTCACAGCCATCTTCAACAAAACACATCCCACCCCACTCCATGCATTCAACCACACAGACACACACACACACACACACACACACACACACACACACACACACACACACACACACACACAAAACATTCATCCTTCTTTACATAAATGTCCCAAACATAGCTTCCATATTGTGATTACTTCTCAGATATTAACTCTACAGTGATTACCCATCACTGGACCAGTAATCAATGAGCCTCAATCCTCACCACTAGCAACAGTGGGGGACATACACTGGGAGGTTAATAAGTACACACACAGTTTTTCCAGATGCAGCTCTGTACATCAAGTGCAATTTCACTTAACAGCACACAGAGACCACAGTCAGTCCAGGGCTGGTTTCTCCCTCTTCCTCCAGATCCCCAATAAGACTCCCCACTGGCATAGCTATAGAGTTTACTCCTTAGCCAGGGTTACAAGCCAAGTCTTCCAACACTCTCTCTGTCCAACCAATGCTTTGTGCCCTTGCCCAAGTAGCTGACACACACTCTTGGAGATTTGTTTTACACACACACGCACACCCCTAGGAAAGTCTGGCACATATTTACTAGCTATGCACCCTTCTACCCAGACTATAAGATAGACATCACTATCACCACAACCTCTTATCAAGCTACTTTAAGACCCTTAACAAAGGGTGCCCAGTTTTACTGTGTAATATTAATACTAATACAAATGGTAGTTTCACCAAGCGCAGGGCTGTTAGGAGTGGCCCACACAGTGTCACCAAATAAACATGCAAGTACTCTCAAAACTTAAAATATCTCTGCACAAATCAGCCACAATAAAATGTTTAGCTATATTTAATAATAAATAATAAGAGAACAAGACAATATTAAATATATATTCACAGTGACAGAGTTCAAAACCACAGGAAATGTTTAAAACAACATTGCAGGACAATCTCAAAAAAATAAAGAAAATATCTAAACTAAGCTTTATTATATTCCTGACTGTATCTAAGAGGATTACTATAATATAAGAACTTACTAATAGAGCAAGGCAGATGTGGTGAATGGATCTTCTAGTTGTTGTCAGGTCCAAGGCAGAATGCAGAATGCTCTGTCTCACTAAGAGACATCTCAAATTAATATATAAAATATTACTTCTGGGATAGCTTGCAGAATGACATAATTTCTTGTCATCTGAATCCAAGTTCCCAGGTGAACCCCCCACTGCTGGAACCTGGTAGTATTTAGCATCTACCTGAAAAAAACATAGACAAGGGCTTCCCCTCAGATCCCTGGCAGATGCTAGAAGTCATAAAACAATTGCATTCCTTCATGCTTTCAAGACAAGTAATTAATTCACCCGAAAGACAATACAGAAATCTTCTCAGCACAGATTCTGTGTCTCTAGCTACATTGAAAACTGATAGTTGTAATCTTTTATTGCATAGCTTATAAAGTAATTTAATTTCAGCTATGCTCCTAAAATTTGCTGGACTGAAGTTAACCTCCTATATTTCAGTTTCCACTGTTAAAATATATACATTTAAATAGTTACAACAGTGCATGTACACCTCTGTTCTCTTCCAGCAGGGCACACTGTGGCCACAATTCAAATGCAAACACTTTACAAAATACCTGTTCAACACACATGTCTGTACAAACCAGTTCGATAGACATATGACATCCTGTTCTAATACAATTGTAACACAAGTATCTTATATAAATCATTTTGATATTTACAAATGACATATAATTACAAAATTCCAGTTAGCTGTGCTGGCAGTATCTCCTTTTGTGACAGCTACTATACAAGCAGATGCCTGGGTCAGGTTCTTTAGATAAGCTACCTCTAGGATTTCATGAAATTTGGGCTAAATGACTAGTCTGTCCATGCAGTGTCATAATCATTTTAAATGGCTTGGGTGATTTCCCTCTGAAAAAAGCTGTCAATATTCAACATTACAAAACTGGCTTATATATTTCTCTGAAAAGATACCATAAAATTATATTATTCCTCTTTTCAAGATCCATGAGAAATTCATATTGACAAATCTCCTTCATTTCCTTACCAACAATGTTATCTTAAAAAAAAGAAAGAATATAAATATAGGCCTTACAATGAGAAAGTTACAGTCTTGCTGGATAAAATAGAACATACCAGAAATCATATCATTACACATTAGTGGTTTTACTTCTTTCCTGCTCTTTTGGAGGCCTTTCATGCTGTCAGTGACAGCTACTGCTTAATCACTTCTCTACTTAATCCATGGGATTCATTAAGCCAATATTTCCATGCAGGAACAGTGCAGCCATTCCTGCACGGAATATGGCCGCCGAGCGATCCAGCAAACAGCTAATCTGAAGTGCATGAACATGCCTACACTGTTCCTGCATGGATATGGCTACAGAATGCTAATTACTTCATTTGCTGGTGAAAAACATGCAAATGAGGTGAATTAGCAATTCACCAAGCAGCTAGGTATCCATACAAGAACAGTGTTATTTGCTGAAATGTATTCGGTTACTAACTGAATACATTTTAGCAAATAACAAAACTGAGGCATGACAGCTCACAAAAAAAAATTATTATACTGTTTAGGCATGCCAATGGCCAAATATATGGCCACTGACATGGAAAACAGTTTTGTGTTTATAAAAATCAAATTAATTTTCTTTGGCCAATCTCGGCTGTTTAAACATAGGGTAATGACGCGCAAACGGGATCTTGCCGAAAATAAAAATAAATTGTAAAAACTCAGTTTTAAGGGAAATCTGCATTTTGCCATTATAGTCTATGGCATGCAGAATGAAAACAAAACCAGGGAACACTGGTTGTCAAGAGGAAAGAATCAGTGTAAGTGCAGTAACTACAGACTAAGGCAGTGGGATATGCAAATGAGGGGAAACTTACTGAATCACAAAATTCTTCTAAGCCCAAACTGCACCTAAACATGTAAGTGCTCTAGCATGATGGTTTAACTAGGAGGAACAATAGACATGAAAAGGGGGTGTGTAAGGCATGTTGTAAGTACATTGAAGTCCTAAGGCACAGAGATAAGCTTAGCTAAGCACAGTTAAGTAACTAAGCAAGGGTGTGTGTCTGAGGCTGTATTAACTTATTCCATGAACTGAGGAGCATGTTTTCACCCAGAGGAGGGCCATTTCTTACTGTTTACAAAAGCTAAATGGGTTTGCCTGGCGTGCAAAAAAAAAAAAAAAAAATGGAAATAGCAGGACTGTTTACATTTGGGCACCAGGTTTCCACAGTGTGCCTCGGGGCTTAAAAGGGGAGGTAATAGGAAGGGGAAAAAGAAAAAAAAAAGGAAAATAGCATGATTAAAGCAATCAAGTACAAATAACATAGATGTCAGGTGGAATGCATCATAGTCAGCCAATCATACAGGTAGCATGTGCAGCACAACAGTATAAAGTATGGAAACACCTTACAGTCTGTTTTTTCGCATAAACTTTGCACCATTGGTGTACACATGCGAGGGAATTTTAACTGGAAAATGTTAGGGGCTGCCATTGCTTTGATCCATCAGTATGTGCTAGAGGCTGACAGCAGAGAGGAGGATAATGCTGGCAACTACCACAGACCAAGGAGGAGGGTATCTTACCAGGGGCTACATGATCTGGAGATGGTAAAGCACTACAGGGTGAACAGAGACATACTTCAGCAAATCACTGAGCTGTGCTGGCCTCAACTCAAACCTAGAACCAACAGAGGGGTATGTGTAGCCTTAAGAATTCTAGCTACAGGTTCTTTCCAACAAACTACTGGGGACATCATGGGGTCTCACAGGCATCTGCATCCAGGGTACTCCACCAGTTCCTGGATGCCATACTATCACATGCCGGTGAACACATTTACTTTCCCAACACCCGTGAGGAGAGGACCAGCATAATGCTTCTCTCCCACCATGTAGCAGAATACCCAGAGGTACTGGGTGCCATAGACTGCACTCACATCCACATCAAAGCACCACCCGGTGAACAGGGTAGGGTCTACATAAACTGCAAGGGCTTCTCATCCATCAACTGCCTGATCATGTGAAATGCCCAGGGCATTATCATGAATGTGTGTGCTGGCAGCCCTGAAAGCTATCATGACTCCCACATCTGGCATTCATCACAGCTGTACCAGGCATTTGCCAGTGGGGGCATCCCAAATGGCCATCTGGTGGGGGATGCTGGTTATGCACTGGAGCCATGGGGATGCTGGTTATGCACTGGAGCCATGGATGATGACACCCATCAGAAATGCACACACACCCACACAAGAATGCCATAATGAGGCACATGCACAAACCAGGCATATTATAGAGCATGTGTTTGGGATGCTCAAGTCACCATTCCACTGCCTTGACATATCTGGTGGAGCCTTGCAGTACTCAACAGCCACATGTGCACACATGTTCATAGTATGTGCCATGCTACACAATATGATCCTTTGGAATCAGCTGCAGCAGGAACACCATGGGGAAGGGACAGACAGCTCACCACCATTGTCAAGGTACCCACAGGCACAGAGGGACTCACAGGAGGAGACCCCTGAGCCTGCTCCTATAGGCAGACAAAGGCATGCCCAGTATGTTCAGGCCTTGGCAAAGAGGCAATGCATAGCACACACACTGACATTGTAGGGACCCCAGGGACTGACACCTTTCTCTGACTCACACACACAGTAAAATGGATGACATACACATCATATTACCTGTAACTTACCATGTATAGGCAGTGTACTGTGTGCATCCAACATAGGCAGCCCTCAAGCACCATCCACATAACTGCCACAAGCACAAGGTAAGTCAGTCTTATTAACAATAAATAAATGGATTAGTATGTTTTGCTAGCATATCTATGGTAATGCTGCATGCACGCAAGGGAATGGAGTGGCCTACTGGGATAGCAGCACACAACTGACAGCTATGTGGGACACCATGTAATGTCTGGCCCAAACTGGCCTCCATACACTATGCAGTATTACCCAAGGTGGAAAATCCCACTGCAGTATATGTGTGAGGACAACTAACTCAGGGGTCATAGGTCACAGACATGGATGTCAAGGTGGGGGTCCCATAACTACCCCTCACACTCATACAGCAAGTCAGCTGAAGGAAACCACAGATAAATGTCTGGTAAAGGCACACAAATGATGGCAATGTTGAATTACCTCCCTACAGATTCACACAGTGATAGCACAGCGGGACCCGCAGTTGCAGTAAGGCTATGAATGGTAAGAAGTCTGAAACTCAAATGTATGCCAGTACAATTTGACCTGGGCTCTTTACTGATATGCCTCTAGTCCCCAAAACAGGGCACAACAGTATGGTAAATGGAACCAAAACATAAAGCAAATATCAGTACAGTCTGTGCAAATGTGTACAGTTGGCAGGTGTGCCCCCCCCCTACCCATATACCCACACAAATGCAGTAACATGTATGTTTGCAGGGGAATAGCAGCATAGCGCATATTGGCAGGGCTGTACCAAATACACATGAAAACATGTTGCCTGTCCACAATATGCAATAAGCTATATGTATGTATGTATGTATGTGTAGTTAATACTGTCTGAATCTGGCCAGCACATACTCCTGACAGTCATCTTGTAGTGCCCTAGGTACAGTGTTACCTTTGACAGGGCCATGTGCAGATAATTGCCATTTCAACTGTTATGCATGTCAGTGACACCCACTGCTCTGCCACTGACATACCTGGAAGTCACAGTGCCATGTGGAATATGCTACACATATTAGTAACATCTTGAAGCATGTTTAGCAGAGGTGCCAAGGC
The DNA here is from genome assembly GCF_019279795.1 of Protopterus annectens. Classification (NCBI taxonomy): domain Eukaryota; kingdom Metazoa; phylum Chordata; order Ceratodontiformes; family Protopteridae; genus Protopterus; species Protopterus annectens. Next base: position 37,551,524 of record NC_056726.1, on the reverse strand, counting down.
TTTTGTGAATATAAATGCTTTTTGATACCATTGCCAGTGGTCATTTTCAATAATCCTTTTTTCTTATGTTTGCTTTTACATATAATGGACATGCCTGCACAGTTGAATGCACTCTGTACTCACACCCATAACTCCCAACCTCTTTCAGCAAGATGTCTGGACAAGGGCAGAAATAAAAGTGGAAAAAGGCAAAATGATAGGCATGTGTTGCAAATATTTCCCTTACCCTTACATACTGAGAAAGTTGGTAGGGTGAGGGATTTGCAGTACTGGAATTGTCTGAAGGTTATGTAGTCTGAAACAATATTGTCTGTCATTATTTTGTAACATCATGCTTCAATTATATGTAACTAATTTGCCATAAAAATATAACTTTATGTAGAAAGAATGAAACTTCTAGCCAAACACCTGGACAACCTGCCCAAAAATGTACAGGTGAGAGGTATACCCACACAAGGATATAACATCTCAGGTGAGAAACATGCCACGCAAGTAGGAGATCCCCAGTCAGTATATCACCAGGTTGCGGGACTGTTTATGCAGCCATGTCATTACTAAACTGGCTGAAGCCACATCTCACAAATTACCTTGTTGGGCAAGAATTTACATAGCTGCCCTAATAATATTGGTGTATGCATCATACAACTAGTATTCCCCTGGAAAAGCACTGTGATGATCTGAGGATGTCTGGCACTAGGTAATGACACAATACATTGCAGTTTCAGACTACAGATATGTCAGAAAATGTCTGCTAAACAAACCAAGTACTCTGAGGAAAGTCCTGTGTACTCCTGAGAGGTATGGCTGTAGTACACAAAACCCTGGACGGAAGTACACCTATCTCTGGAATGGAATCCCACTCTAACTATGGAAAGTCACACTGGGCATGCTTCTACACTTAGAGAATCACAGGACATGTTGGAACCCACATCAGAATATATGACTGCATTGTGTATATATATATATATATATATATATATATATATATATATATATATATATATATATGTCTGTACATACAGACAGCTATGTACACCTCAAGTGTCCCCAAACACACATCAGACAGGATTACACTCAGCTAGCTGTAGGTGTCCCATATATCTGCATCTGTTGGGTGAGATACACACACACACACACACACACACACACACATATATATATATATATATATATATATATATATATATATGGGCAACAGATAACATATGGAAAGCATACACACATGTAGATGTAGAGAATTGAGAGACAGAGAGTGATAGAGAAAGAGACACATTGGGACACAGATATAGTGAGTCACACACATGGATACCCTGAATGGCATACAGTGATGTTCTGCTGTGGACAGTGGCATACCAGTTGTAAACAGTTGCACATGCCAGCATAAATGGTCAGCCATATTGTGTAATGGTACTGAGGTTGGGTTTATAATATCACATCACCTGCCTGTGTGAGTGTGTCTGTGTGTGTGTGTGTGTGTGTGTGTGTGTGTGTGTGTGTGTGTGTGTGTGTGTGTGTGTGTGTGTGTCTCCATAGGTCCAAGTATTAGGAGACTCTTCCCACTCAGTACACTTCACATTGCCCTACTTCACAAGATCTGTTGCTGTCATTCACCTTAGACGTACCATTGGACACTGACCACCCTTATAAGCTCTATAGCCTGTGCAATACCTGCTTAACACTATAGTACAAATAACTAAGGAGATAGGTAGGGGTTTTAATTTCAATACTGGCAACTATGTGTGTGTGACAGTTGTGTATGCGAGAGTGAGGGAGTGTGTGTTTGTTTGTTTGTTTGTTTGTTTGTTTGTTTGTTTGTTTGTAGGTGAAACAGTTTAGGACATTCCCACCCACAGCACTTCCCAGTGTCCCACTTTATTAGTCCTGCTGATGTCATTCTCTTTATTGGCACCTTTGGCCAGTTGTCAGCTTATTAACCTCCATTGCATGTGTGAGAACTGAGTAACACTATAATACAAATCACTAGCTAGACAGGGGTTCTAATTTTAGACCTGGCAAATGTGTGTGTGTGTGTGTGTGTGTGTGTGTGTGTGTGTGTGTGTGTGTGTGTGTGTGTGTGTTCCAGTGCCCTACTTTATCACTCCTGCTGATGTCATTCTCATTATCAGCACCTTTGGTCAGCTTTCAGACCAGTAAGCTCTGTAGTGTGTGTGATAACTGTGTAACACTATAGTACAAATAACTAGATAAGCATGGGTTCTACTCTCAGATCTAGCAAATGATGTGCATCAGTGTGTATGTTTGTAAGAAGAAGCATTTGATAAGTTTCCCACCCAGTCCCTACTCCTGCTCATGTCATTCCCCTTATCATCGCATTTGGCAAGTTATCAGCACAGAAAGCTCTGTAGCATGTGCAATAACTGTGAAACACTATAGTACAAATAACTACAGATAGGCAGGGGTTCTACTCTCAGATCTGGCAAATATGGGTGCATTTGTGTGTGTTTAAGTGTGTATGTTTGTAGAAAGAAGTATTTGATAAGTTTTCCACCCACTGACCTACTTTATCAGTCATACTAATATCACTCACCTTATAGGTTCATAGGTTGTACTAGGATAATGGCTCTGGAGCCGTTACAAGCCTAGCCCATAGAAGTGCCCTGCCATTGTGCCACCTGACATTAATTCCCAGTGTCTCTATCAAGTAGAGCCACTGGAGTGATCCCTGTGGTGAACTTTCTATTACTCATCCGCTCATCAAGATTTCTTTGATACAGGGTCATTTAGGTGTTTTGCTTGACATGTATGAAAAGAGTATTCCAGGGCATGTGCAGTCTTTGGGTGAGGAACCCGTCCCTCCAGCATGTTGTGTTGATTGTAGTAATGAGGTTGAGGTCCCTGCAATGTGTTATGCAGAGGGATTGGGATGTCTTTAGATGTAGCATTTCCAAAACATCTGGGTCAGACATGGCTTTGCACGTCAAACAGAGATCGCTTCTATTTATTTTTATTTTATTTTACATTTGTTAACCAGGATAGTCCAACTGGACACAGGTCCATTTTCAGCGGAGGCCTGGGGAGAAAAGCTCCACATGTGGATAGCTACATAAGAGTTGTAGTAGTTTTATACAGTCACATATAGATACCAGTACAGAATTATAGGATTATATGCATACTTGGAATACATACATACTTAAACTTAGCATTGTAGTTTTCTTGTTCGAACTTAGACATTTTTAGTGGTACATGGCTGAAAAAGGTAGCATGTCATTCAGTAGTACAATACATATGAGAATGAGACTAGGTCTGAAACATTGACTATTTTACAGATAGCCAGGTAGTGAAGAGAGTGGTAAGCTGGTTAGTCAGGGTTGGTACAGGGGCACAGCCAGTGACTTTTTAGGAATTCTTTGAGAGATGTTTTAAATTGGTTAATAGTCTGGTTTGCTGTAGGTTTGGCAGAAAGCTGATTCCAGATTGTTCCAACAGAGTTACAAAACAATGAGTCACCTGCTGAGTTTTTAGATTTAACAGTTTGTGCCAGTATTTTGTCAGAAGACCAGAGAGTTTTTAGGTTACTGTAAGGGGTAATTATATTTTTTAGTATGGGTGTGCTTTCGGGCTGATGGTGGACTTTGTGGGCTATTATTAATTGATTATACTGGATTTGAGAGGGAAACTCTAGCCAGCCTAGAGATCATAGGTTAATTCAGTGGTGGGTTCTATATGCTGAGCCTATGGCAAATCTGGCTATGGTGTTGTAGCAGCTATTGAGTTTACTGAGGTCAAATTTACTCAGGTTTGTATAGACTGGGGAGGCATAAAGAAGGGTTGAAAGTAAATGTGTTTGGGCAATAACTGTCCTAGCAGTTGGGGTTAGAAATACCTTAATTCTATATAGAGATCCTAGCCTTTTATTGACTGTTTTAATGGTTTGGTTTTGTCAATGTGAGCATCAAACTTAAGGTTATTGTCAACAATTACACCTAATAGTTTTGTATTACTTTCTGGGGAAATTATTGTGCCATTATTAGATGTTATGGTAAATGATGGGAGTGTAGCTTTCCGGGTGGGGGTGAAGAGTAGCAGTTTTGTTTTATTTGGATTCAATAGAAAACACCTGTCAGTGAGCCATCTTTCTGCTACATTGAAAGTATTTTGGGTTAAGGTCTGCAGGTTTAATGGGGAGGGGGCAGAATAGATTAGGGTAGAGTCATCTGCATATTGAATGCAGGTTACTTTGGGGATGACTGTATGAAGATCATTAATGAAGATGTAAAATAGAAGAGGTCCTAGACCCTTGAGGAACTCCAAGGGTGACTGGCAGTAAGGAAGAAAGGCTATCTTTCCATAGCACAGCTTGTTGTCTGCCACTTAGGTAGGACTGAAACCAGCGTATTGCTAGGCTCTCTATGGCAAGAGGTTTTAGTATTTGAATGAGTAGCTGGTGGTTTACCATATCAAATGCCTTAGATAGGTCAAGAAAGACAGCAGAGGAGGGCGTATTATTATTATGGATTTGATTTATTGCCTGAGAGAAGGATAGAAGGGCTGTGGTGGTACTATGGTGGGGTCTAAATCCATGCTGGGAGGGAGCTAGGAGATTGTGCAAATTGAGGTAATGAAGGAGTTGCTTGTGGATACATTTTTCCATAATTTTAGCCAGAGGGGACAGAATGGCGATGGGCTGGTAATTTGATAGATCAATGGAGTTACCTCCTTTAGGGAAAGGAATTATATAGGAAATTTTCCAGATGGAGGAGATATATGCTTCAGAGATGGTTCTGTTAATTAATATTGAGATGGGATATGGTATTGCATTTGCAGCCTTTTGAAGATATTCAGCCAGGACTAGGTCTGCTGAAAGGGTAGTGGGTTTCAGTTTCTTCATTAAGGATCAGATAAATGCTTTTGGTACAGGTTGAAAGTTAAAGGATGGGTGGGTATTGGATATGGGGTTAATAGGGTCTAGGTTGTTGGGGTCTAGTTGGTTGGCAAGGGATTGTATAGTTTCTGTAAAGAAGGTGTTGAAGGTGTTGGCAATATTTTCTGGAGGTTTTTGGAGGATAGACACAGGGGTAGCGGTAGTAGTATTACCTGGATGGAGAAGATTGTTTAATCTGGACCAAAATTTTTTTGGTCGATTTTGATGTTTATGTTGCAGGTTACAGTAATAGTCTTTTGTGTCTAACATTATAGACTTCTTAGTATCAATTCTTAGCTGTTTATATACTAGTTGATCCTTATGGTTTTTATTGGTTTTCCAAGATGACCAGGCTTTATTTCTATTCATGATTTTTTGTCCAGTTTCTTTGGACAGCCACAGTGCTACTTTTTTCTTTGTTCTGATGGTCCGGATGGGTGCATGATTGTTAAGGAGTGTAAGAAATGTGGAGTTAAAGTGTGATACTGCCTTGTCTAGTGGGAGTAGTTTCAGTCTATTCCAGTTACATGTTTGAAGTTCTAATTGGAATTCGGTTTGATTGAAGCACTTATTGTTCCTGATAGTTCTGAAGCTAGGTATTTGAGAGATATCATTTTTTGTCTGAGTATATATGTTAGGAGGTGATCACTTATTTCCTCAGGTTGGATGCCTGCCTTATACATTTGGGGAGGGTTATTAATGGGAATTCAATCTAGTATGCGTTCTTTGTTATTGGGCTCACTAGCTCTGGTTGTGGAGGTTATGACTTGAGAGAAACCATATAGAGTTATGTGGGTAGTAGGAAAGTTTGAGGAGCAGGTGTTCCAGTCTATATTAAAGTCACCTAAAACAATAGTTTCTTGTGGGGAGTTTATGGACAGACACTGTAGAATGTCTTCAAGGATATTGGTTGTTGCCAGGTGGGATATAAATGCAGCCGATGTTTATAGATTTATGCTGGTTAATTTGTAGTTTTGTAAAGAGTATTTCAGGTTTATCAGCTTGAGGAACTTATGGAGAGTGGGAAATAGTTACATTAATTGAAGATATAAGACAGCTACCCCGCCTCCCTTCTTTGAGGTGCAGTTCAGTTGTATTATATTGTAACCTGGAGGAGTAACTTCATTGTCAGTGGTGGATGGCATAAGCCAGATTTCTGTAAGACATAGTATATCTGGGAGTGTACTCCTAAGAGGGTATGCAGGTAGTGGATTTTATTATTTAGGCTTCTGATGTTTAGGTGGCAGATGAGGAGAGAGGTAGAGGAGATGTTTAAGTTTTGCAGGCTAGAGGGGATATTATATATTGGGTTGGATGCTTCTGATGGGGTTGGTCCTGGGTTGGGGTGGATGTCCCCATCCATTGTGAGGTTAATTTGAGAATAGATTATTAGTTTTTGAAGTTTGAATAATAGTTTGTAGTAGTGTTTAGTTCTAGGGTTAACATAACTGACTCGAATGAGCTGTTGAGTTATTGTAATATGGGAGTTGGAAGGGAGGGGGAGTAGTGGCTGATTAAAGTTATGTGAAAGAGCATGAGTATTGGTCTGTGATCTGGGGTAGTGGGAGCCTGAAAGGGAGAGATGTTCATAAGCTGTGATAAAATACATAATTATCAGTGTAGGTAAAAGGTAGTGGGAGGGCTTTGAATTGAAAGTTGGGGTTGAGGCTTGTAGAGGCATTGAAGAGGTTTTTCAACTTACAGTTGTTTAAGAATGGGGGTTGGAGGGTAGTAGATGAGGGTAGAGTAGAGAAATAGGAAGGGTGTTGTGGTTAGGGTGGGTCTAACAATTGCTGATTGGTTCTATAATTAAGGGAGTGGCAGTTGTGGCTATAAATTTAGCACATCTAGGGGTGGGAGGAATTTGGGGGCAGGGTAGGGTGCAGAGTGAGCCTGAGCGGAGCGAGGGCGAGTGTAGCAGGGCTAATGCAAAGAAACCAGCTAGCAGTGGGAAACTATCAACACATTAAGTACAATGATCTTTTTAGTTTGTTTTAAATACTTTCTTACCCTTGTTTTTGCTTTCAGTATACAATTTTAAGTAGTATACTGTTAGTAATCGCTTTTTACAGCCTTTTCTCAGATTAAGCTTTCTTCTGCCAATTGTCTGCTATTTTTGTACAGAGCTCACGAGTTTAAACCCCTGCTTCAGGTTTATGCTATTTACTTTCTAGTTTTATATGCTTTATGCAGGGAGCTCAACTGTTTTTCCTTAGTATGATTAAGCTCAGTTTCTGAGTGTTAAATCTAAGGCAGACAGATGGGCTACAGAGCCTACAATAAAAAGGAGCTTTATTCTGTGTGTCTGAATTAATTTATGCTAGTAATATAACTAGAAACTTAAATATGTTCACTAGGTAATGCTTAGATATAGGAGTAACCCAGTGTAGTGTTTTAGGGTTGATTGTGGGGCTTTGAGGGATTACTGGTAGTGCTGTATACCCGGTATGGAAAATCAGTATAGTACATACAGACAGGATAAGATAATATTAACCTTGGCAGATCTTTTCAGAGTTGAAGGACAGTGCAGGAAAGTTTCCAGTTAGGTTTCAGCAGGGGAGGTGTCCTTCTGGCATTCAAGCCTTTCAGGGATCTAGCAGATAGAGGGGGATAAAACCTTAGCAGATCTTTTCAGAGTCGAGGGACAGTGCAGGAAAGTTTCCAGTTAGGTTTCAGCAGGGGAGGTGTCCTTCTGGCATTCAAGCCTTTCAGGGATCTAGCAGATAGAGGGGGATAAAACCAGTGAACAGAATTCAACTGTTGTTGAGCACTTGTGTCCTGATGGGAGCCTAGCAATTTAAATATCTAAGTAGGTGATATGAGACAGAGAATAGCTGGAGTCTTTTGAGTCTGTATAGTACATATGTTTAATGCCTAGGATCCTCTTTGTGAGGTACTTCTGTGGCCCCTCCAGCTGTTGCAGGTGTCTAGTGAGGTACATGCTAAATGGGCCATTATACATGATGATTGGTCTAATGAGGGAAGAGTACACAGAAAAGGTGACCTCTTTCTTCCTGGATGCAAAACCCTTGGTAATGAGATGAGCCACATAGAAGAAATTCCTGACCACAGTGGCAATGTGGTGGTTAAAGGAGAGGTTGCTGTTTTCCTGTGTCCTCAGATCTCTAATAATGCTGACAGTGTACAGTGGGCTCCCATCAATGTGGTACTTAGTGGGAATTGAGTTTTTACCAAAGGGCTGATGATGCATTTTGTGGTATGCTTCAGACCATGGTTTCCACACCAGTCAGTGGTCTCAGTGAGGCCTTTCTGTAGGATGTCTGCATAACTTGGGGAGTTAATGATGGCTCCCTGCTTGCAATTGTCTTTGAACTTGGTCATCCAGAGTTCCTTTGTGTTGACCTGGACTCCTGAGAAGTAGATGCTGAACAAGAGAGTACCCAGGAGTGATACATGTGGGACTCCACTCATGACTGGTTGGCAGTCTGACTTGGAGCTTGCTACTTTCACACTGTGTATTCTATCTGTGAGCTAATTTGCAACCCCCCTAGTGATCTAGAGGTTGATGCCTAGTATTGTGGGTTCATCAATAATTCCTGACTGAGAAATTGTATCAAGAGCCTTGGCCAAATTTATGTAGGCTGTATGCAGTGTGTTACTGTCATACACAGCCCTGTTGACTGACTCAAAGAAATCAACCTGGTTGAGCAGGCATGATCTCCATTACACAAAGGAAATCTCTGTGGAGTCCAGAGTGAGGAGATTACTTATATGTTTCTCGATTAGATTCCTGATGATGCACTCCATAGCTGTACATATCAGACTCATTAGGCTAATGGGCTGATAATTCCCAGGGTCTGCAGTTGCTGCACCTTTATGGAGAGGGATGACTGTAGCAGTGTGCCATTTGGGAGGTACAAAGCCTGAGGTGAGGTTGTGACTGAACAGGGCACAAATATGTGGTGCCAGGTATCTTTGTAGTTCATGTAGAACACAGCCATGGATAACTGTGGACCCCATGGAAGCTGTATTCTTGCCCATGGATAATGCAGGTTTAACCTGGGTGGCAGTAATCCTGGGTGCCTCGCATTCTTCTGACATTCTGATTGTTCCCCAAGAGGGGAGAGATGAGTAAAGCTGCACTGAATGTGTTGGCAAGAACGTTGTCAATATTTGTTGGCTCAGTATAGGAAGTAGCATTGTGCAGTAACTCAGAGCACCTTTCAGTTTTGCCATGGAGGTTCTTTATATAACTATCAAAGGCTTTGTGATTGTTGTCAGTGTCTGCTGCAATTCTGCCATCATAGCTGGCATTAGATGATTTCATGAGGGATTTCAAGTTGTTGTTGAGGCTAATAAGGGAGTTTTACCACTCTTGGGACTCCACCTTTTTCTGCAAGAGTTTCTTCCTTCTGTTGTAAAGGTTATTAATGGCAGGGAACCACCAGATTGGCCTCCAGTGTTTGGATGAGAGTGTCATGGTTCTGTTGGGTATGGCTAGTTCCATGTATTGATGTACATGTTTGTGCAGTGCATTTGTGTATGATTCTGCAGTCATGCAGGTATTTTCCATTGGCATGGGTGCTGTGAAGTTAGCTACCTCTGTCTTTAGGCATCCAAAGTGAGCTTTGGAGAATTTTGTCAAGGTGGTTACCTTTGTGAGGGGGTGTGGGTGAGATGTGGATTTCCATGGTGATTACTTTATGGTTGGATCTGACCAGGTAGGGATTGACTACTGTTGTCCCATATGTTAGTAATCAACACAGGTCATGGATGTTGCTCTCTCTGCTGGGTGTCAAAATGAGTTGGTCCAGGGCATTGGGACTGATGAATTCCAGGAAGTGTTGGGCCAGTGTATTGGTGTTTGAGTATCTTTCCCAGTTGATGGATGGGTAGAAGTCTCCTAGTATGAGAGTGTTGGGTTGGACCTTGAGAAATTCCAGGCTGTTGAGGAATGTGGACTGAGAGTCTAGGGACATGGATGGGGACCTATAGCAGGCTATGACCTGGATTGCACTATTACCCAGTGTCAGTTGTACCTGAAGTATCTCAAATGCATTATGCTGGGATACTAGTCTGGAGATGTGCATATCCTTTATGAATATGGAGACACCACCACCTTTGGAGCTGTGGTCTATGTTTAGGGGCTGACAGGTGTAGAATGAGTTATAGCCTGGTAGTGCAGGGGTGCTGTCTGGTGCTGTAAACCAGGTCTCCATTACAGCGCAAATGTTAATTTTTCCATTTTGAGGAGTGCTTCAAGTGGCTGCATCTCGAGATTTAAATGTCTATTGTTGAGCAGCATTACCCTCAGATTGCATATATGTATAGCTGTTACGGTGGTAATTTGATTTGGAACACCACGTAAAAAGGCACTATAGGGGTGGCAAGACACTTAGCCAATACCTGGTAACACAAGGGTGACAGATGCAGGCCATCTCTGGCAAATCATCGTAGTCTGCTACTCATGTTATCCCAAGCAGACAAATACTGGATCCCCTGAGAATGACACCAAACACTTAAGCCAATTGTTGAAGTCAATCATTTGTTGTTTGTACTGTGGTATCATTCAGGGTGACGGTAGTATACTGCTCTGGGCTACAGTCATACCTGCCTGGCCCACATAATCTGAGGGCTCCACCATGTCTCTTTTCATGTAGTCCAGGGAGGTGCATCTCATAGGCTCATAGGTTCATAGGTTGGTACTAGGCTATCAGCCCTAGGGCCTATACAAGCCTAGCCATAACAATTCCCTGGCTATTTCTTCCCACATTATTTACTTTCCTGGACCCCTGTCTAGCAGGGCGACTGACGTGATCCTTGGGGTGAATTTCCTTTCTCCCATCCAATCGTCAAGGTTCCTCTTGAAGAGGTCTAAAGAGGCACTCTGCTTGACATGTATGGGCAATCTATTCCAGAGTCTGGGGAGTCTCTGGGTCAGGAACCTATCCCTCCAGCATGTTTTGTTTATTGTGATGACAAGGTTTAGATCCCTGGGCGTGTAGCTCTGAGGGATTGGGATTTCTTTAAGTGTAGCATGTCCAACAGCTCTGGGTTTGACATGGCCTTGTATGTTAAGCAGAGATCGCCTCTGAGTAGACGATATGACAGAGTATAGCTGGAGTTTTTAAGGCGTCAGCGAGGCATCTGCTTAAGGCCTGTGATTCTTTTAGTGAGGTATTTCTGAGGCCTTTCCAGTTGTTGCAGATGTCTTGAGAGGTACATACCAAATGGGGCATTGTATTCTATAATGGGTCTAATGAGGGATGAGTACAGTGGGACAATGACCTCCTTTTTTCTGGATGAAAAGCCCTTCGTGATGAGGTGTGCCACATAGAAGGATTTCCTGACTGTTGTGGCGATGTGGTTATCGAAGGTGAGACCACTGTCCACCTGTGTCCCTAAGTCTCTTATCACACTTTCTGTGTTTAGTGTACTGCCACCTATATGGTAATTCATGGATACATGTTTTTTCCCAAAGGGGATAACAATACATTTCTTGTCATTGAGCTTGAGTCCATGGCTCTGGCACCAAGCATCTGTTTCTATAAGGCCCTTTTTGTAGAGTATCCACATCATTTGGGGATTCAATAATGGCTCCCAGTTTGCAGTCATCTGCAAACTTTGTTAGCCAGAGTCCCTTAGTGTTGACCTGTACTTCAGAGAAGTAGATGCCAAACAAGAGCGGCCCCAGGACTGAACCCTGAGGTACTCCACTTGTCACTTGTCTGGAGGTGGAGTTGGAGTCGGCTACTTTTACAGTGTGGGTTCTGTCAGTAAGCCATTTAGCAACCCATTGGGTGACATAGGGATTAATGCCCAACTTAGTAAGTTTATCTATGATTCCAGAGTGGGGGATGGTGTCAAAGGCCTTGGCAAGGTCTAGATAGGCTGTGTGGACCACCTTACCCTTGTCCATGGCTCTGGAGACTGATTCAAAGAAGTCAATCAGGTTCAGGAGACAAGATCGGCCCTTCACAAACCCAAACTGGGTGGGGTCCAGTGTTTGAAGGTTGCCAATGTCTTTGTTTATAAGTTCCATGATAATACGCTCCATGGCCTTGCAGATAAGGCTTGTCAGACTGATGGGACGGTAGTTTCCGGGATCCAAGGTGCATCCCGGTTTGTGGATTGGGATAACTGTAGCTCTGTGCCACTCAGTGGGCATGAAACCTGAGGTGAGGCTATGATTAAACATGACACTTAGGTGAGGTGCCAGTTCATATTGTAGTTCATGTAGTACACAGCCCGGGATGTCATCTGGTCCCATGGATGCTGTATTCTTGGCTTTAGAGAGTGCTTTGTACCTGTGTGGCCGTTATTACTGGAATTTGGCAATCTTCCGTATTGAGATGGGCCATTTAGGGGTGAGAGGGGTGAAGTTGGCACTGAATCGATCTGCCAGGATATTGGCAATATCCTTTGGATCAGTATATTTAATGCCATTCTGTTTTAGCTCAGAGCAGATCTGAGCATTGCCATTTAGATTCTTGACATAGTTATAGAATGCTTTGTGGTTGTCTTTGGAATCTTTGGCAATTTTATTTTCGTAACTAGCTTTGGAGGATTTTATGAGGCATCTCAGTTTCTTACTGAGGCTAGTAAGGGAGTTTTTTGCATCCTGGGATTTTCCTCTTTTCTGCAAAAGTTTCTTCCATTTGTTGTAAAGTTTGTTTATGGCAGGGGACCGCCAGATTGGCTTCCTTTTTTTGGATGAGAGCATTTTGGTTCTATTTGGGATGGCATGATTCATGCATGAGTGGATGTGCTCATACAGTGCCTTAGTGTAGGATTCAGCAGTTGAACTTTCAGTTCCCGTCTGCATGGCTGTAATGAAGTTTGTCACTTCTGACTTGAGTAGCATGAAGTTGGCTTTGGAGAAGTTTTATGGTGGTTTCTTTACTGGGGGTGGGGGGGGTATGTGGATGTTAAGGGTGATTAGCTTATGGTCAGACCTGACTAACGAGGGGGTGACCATAGGTATGGAGCATTGATTTCCCATGTTGGTAATGACCAGGTCTAGGATATTGGAGCCCTGGTGGGACTATGGATTAGTTGATCCAGGGCATTGGAATTTATGAATTCCAAGAACCGCTATAAAGGTGTTGGGACATGAGTAGTTTTCCCAGTTAATGGCAGGGTAGTTAAAATCACCCAGTATTAGGGTGTTTGGTTCTATCTTAATATTTTCCAGTATGTTTAGAAAGGTGTAGTGAGAATCTTGGGGTATGGTGGGGGATCTGTAGCAAGCTACAATTTGGATTGCAGTCTTACCTAGTGTTAGTTGCACTTGGAGAATTTCAGACACATTGTGTTGGCCAAGTAGCCTGGTGGTGTGAATATCCTTGGTGAATATTGACACTCCTCCACCTTTAGTGTTTCGGTCCTGGTTTGGTGGCCGAAAAGTGTGGTAAGAGTTGTAGCCTGGTATTGCAGGGGTGCTCTCTGGAGCCTTGAACCAGGTCTCAGTTACTGCACAGATATCGATGTTCTCCATTTTAGGAGTGCCTCGAGAGAGTGCATTTTGAGGATTAGACTTCTAGCATTGAGTAGCATTACCTTCAGATTTTGCATGCTTGTACCTGTTACGGTGGTGGTTTTGTCCTTTGAAGTTTGCCTAAAAAGGCACTATAGGGTGGCAAGAGCCTTAGCCAGTAACCTGAATCCCAGGGACGACAGGTGCAGACCATCTCTGGCAAAGCATCGTGGTCTGTCAATCATGTCATCCCAGGCAGACAGATACTGGATCCCCTTTGAATGACACCATAAGCTTAGCCAATTGTTGAAGTCAATCATTTTATCCTTATATTGTGGTATCATTCTGGGCGAAGGCAGGATGCTACTCAGGGCTAGGGTCATACCTGCCTGGGCCACATGATCCGAGAGCTCTTCCATGTCTCTTTTCATGTAGTCCAGGGAGGTACGTCTCAAGTCATTCACTCCAACATGGACAATGACAGAGTCATATTTGTACTTGTTGTGGAGTGACTTGAGTGCATGCGTTATGTGGCGGATCCTGGCACCCGACAGGCAGCTGACTGTAATTTTCTCCTTATTCAACCTGGTGAGAGGGACATCAGTGTGCCGGACTATAGAGTCACCTATGACTAAAGTGTTAGGTACATTGTCTTGCCTTAGGGGCTGTTGCTGGGTGGCACACTGGTGTTGTGAACTATGTGACACATTGGTTGTGATTGGTGTTTGTTTGCTTTCAGCTTCAGAGGTCTTTGTTGCTTGGGCAGGTTACAGTTAAGGGCCTCTGCATATGTGGATTTAGTGTTGCTATATGTGGGTGTTGGTGGTGCGGGTTTAGAAGGGCTATGTGTTGCTTGAGATGTAGTGTGGGTGTTAACCTTCTCCTCTTGACTGTTTAGCACAATCTTGGGTGGAGAGAGCTTTGCTTCCATTTTGGCTATGTAAGTGCATCTCTCACAGGTTGTAGTGTTGGGTGGTAGGAGGAGAGGGTTGTCTGTGTACATGAGGCAATTGCTGCATTGCCCCAGTATGCCCAGATTCACCAGGTGGACAGGAGAAATCACCGGAAGCTGACCCTTGGACATGCTTGGTTTGGGGCTTTTTTTTTTTCTTTGTAAAGTATAGGAGCTGTTTCCTTAGCAAGGTACTTTGCAATTATAGGCTGTTTAGTGCCTACTATTAATTTCTCCTTGTTTAACAAGGAGAGTTCAGTGTTTGTATGAGTTTAAGGCTTCCTAGTGCTTTCCAGCAGGTATTAGAGAAAGTGCTAGTCACAGGGATGCTTAAAGGTAAGATTGAAAAGAATGCACTCTGCAGTGTGCACTAGAGAAGTTAGATGTGAAAGTAGGTAACTTGAGTTTTACCTGTTTAAAAAGTTAAGGTTTAGTGGAGAGTTACTATTTTTAAAACAACAAGATGGATTGAAAGGGGTGGTCACTTTTGTATTTTGGTACTATGAAATACTGTAGGATGGCCAATAAATGTAAATAATTGAAGGGGTGGGATTTCAAAAATGATGATTTTGTGATTACTCACATAAGCCAGTGAAAGTAGAGAGAAATGAGCTATATGGTCAGATTAACATAAGAGGTGGGCAACTAGAAAGACAGTGGTATTTAACAAGACAACTTAAATGGGTCAGGTCATTCACACCCACATGGACAATGACAGAGTGATACTTGTAGTTGTTGTGGGGTGACCTGACTAGCTGTGTTATGTGTTGGATTCTGGCACCTGATAGACAGTTGACTGTTACCTTCTCTATGTTCACCCTATTGAGTGGGACATCTGTGTGCCTCACTTTTGAGTCACCTATGATTAATGTATTGGGCAAGGTGGTAGGCCTTAGGGGCTTTGGTTGAGGGGCACACTGTCTAGGTGAGATATGTGTCCTATGGTTTGTGCTGTGTTGTGGTGTTCCAGTGGGTGTCTGTCTTGGTGGTCTGTGCCATTTGGTTAAATGTCTCTTGAGTGCCTCTGTGAAGGTTGGGTGTGTATTTTTGTTTGTATGTCAGAGTAGTGATAGTGGGTGTTCTGGAGGGGTATGTGATCCATGTGGTGTGGTGCAGGTGTTGACCCTTCTCCTCTTGACCAGCTAGTCCAGTCCTCGCTGGAGACTGCATATCTTCCAACTCAGTGATATATGGGTATCTCTGACAAGTCTTGAGTGTTGGGAGTTTAGCGGAGAGGGTTGTCTGTGTAAATGAGGCAGTTGCAACAGTGCCTCAGAATGCCCAAGCCCACAAGGTTAATAGGCAAAATCACAGAGAACTGCACTTTAATCATGCCATGAGGGGTGGTCATAATTACTAAGTACTGGAACTAATTCTGTGAGGAATGACTATTTCTGATGACCTCATGTGTGCTAGAATAATTCATACAAAAACCTGTTGAAGTGCAAAGCTATTAGGCTGTTTGAAGTGCAGGAGAGAAAGAGCTAGCAAGATGTGAGGGAAAAACCGAAGGCAAACTTTTGGGCACCTGTAATAGTTTACCTCAGCTGTGCAGTTATCAGCACCTTTGGCCATTTGCCAGTCCCGTAAGCTCTGTAGCATGTGAGATAGCTGTGTAACACTATCGTACAAATAACTAGATAAGCAGGGGTTCTAATCTCAATACTGGCAAGTGTGTGTGTGTGTGTGTGTGTGTGTGTGTGTGTGTGTGTGTGTGTGTGTGTGTGTGTTTGTGTGAGAATCATATACTGTGAGGGTTACACCATTTTGAGTTGTGTACCACACTGTAAACTTTCCACCACCCTAGTTTACTAGGCCTGCTGATTTCATTCACCTTATAAGTACGTTGGGATGAAGTAAAATCATGTATGCTCTGTGGCATGTCTTATTACTGGGTAATACTATAGTAGAAATAACTAGATAGGAAGGGGTTCTAATCTCAATACTAGCAACTGTGTGTGTTTGTGTGAGAATCATATACTGTGTGGATTATACCATTTTGAGTTGTGTACTACCCTGTAAACTTCCCATCACCCCATTGTACTAGGCCTGATGATGTCATTCACCTTAGAAGTACCTTGGGACTAGGTGAAATCATGTAACCTCTGTGGCGCGTCTGATAACTGCATAACACTATAGTAGTAATAACTGGATAGGTAGAGGTTCTAATCTCAATACTGGCAACTGTGTGTTTGTATGAAGATAATATCCAGTTTGGCTGATACCATTTTGATGTGTGTACCATCCACGCCTGTTTACTACCTCCCAATGGCATTACTTATATAGCATGGTAACGGCATCTGACTCACATGCAGCATGTTAAACCATTGTGCAGGCCATACCAGTCCTCTGTACAGATGTCTATGGAATATCCAGATGTTTGCAATCTATATGTTGTCTGTGTCCCTTAACAATGCCCATGTATGTGATATTGTTGCCAAATCGGCTACAGTGAATGTAGTGACACACTTGCCAGCATCAGGTATCATACCTGACTGAAACATCATGCTGATACAACATCTTCTAGACTATCACTTTACCAGGCTTGTAGGAGCAATGCCTGATTCCAAATGCTATTTCTGGTGGGTTATCTTACAGTCCATGAAGGCATTCAGAACATTACATGTTGTAAGAGGTAGTATGTTATGTCCCATGTATATAATCTATGTGGGGCATGTCATGTGCATGTAGTACTACAGTACATCAAAGTGGCAATGTAGTTTACTAATCTGTCTATTGCCAACTGTGTTTGTGTTACTGTGTGCACATCCCCTGTATCACTCCTTACTGTGTGTATGCAAAGCATATACCATTCTGTCTCCCTGTTCCACCCTGTGAACTTAGGAATACATACCACAAACCTGTTATACACAGTATCATGCATGTCCTCATCAACTGCATCGGGGTTGAGTGTATGGGAAAGAAATGACAAGGCCAACAGGTGTTAACAGGTGAATCTGTTGCAGTTAATGTAATGGCTATGCTTGTGAGGGACCTGATGACAGTACTGCAGTAACCTGCTCTGTACGTATGAGCCTGTAGTACTACACAACACTGAGGTGACATGTCTGAGGGCTACCTGTCTGTGACAAGGGGTATGTATGCAGGGTCACACTGTTTAACAACCGTGTCCCTCACACACTGTTGCATACATACACACCTGGTACATTTACATATAAAGCTGTACTTTTCCTGTAACGCGGTCAGTGTATTCCCACTCTGCCATACTCCCTCTTGGGAATCTCTGCAGGGCCACAGCCTATAGACACCTGGAACACAAACAGAATACAGCATGTCAGACTACATTCACTCAGTGGTACTAACAGCAATAATGCATCCTGGCTAATAAGGTACATACACTTGTAAGTGTACCCATAACAAATGCAAGCAGACAGCACCTTACATAGTATTACATAGTTACACTGTACTATATTCACCCTGTGCATTAGACCCATATTAGCATGACCCTGTATCGATGTTATGAAAGATAGGGATGTGGCACAGGTATCATCATATGCACAGGGTGTGGTGTGTGTTTGGAGGGGTATCCAATAGATGGGCAGTGCAGAGGTGCTGTGTATGTCTGGAGGTGACCTGCATGTGATACAGATGTGTGTGTGTATGTATGCACACAGTCACACCACGTGGCTGCCCTACACAGGGGTATGTTGGACAGCCATGGACCGTACATGGCAGGCTGTCCAGTTCACTATCTCCAGCCATGGACATGAGAACTGGCCCTGCCAGGGGTATCAGTGGCACCACCAAGCCTGAGGCCAGATGCAGTACTGCTTCCTGATGCTGACTGCTGTCTGCTGGATCCGTGCCTCTGACAGTACCAGCCTGGACCACTTGCCCATGGCCTGCTCCAGTGTGATGTGGACAGCAACCCTCCTTTGGTATTGCTGGTGTCACTGCCACTATAGGAGTGTGAAGGTGCATGGCCCCATAGACTTTCAGCTGTTGTTGGTGCTAACCTACATCCACGTGGCCAATGCCCATCTCCCACCACATGCTCTAGCACAGACATGCCACAGTAAAGGATTGCCAAGGTCCCAGCCCACCATCTATTCATGACCTCAGTATTTTGATGTGTGGCCTCAACAAGGTCATGTATGTCACCATGTAAATCAGGAAGAGTTCCATCCACCACCCTGAGTATTTGTCTAGTCTGGCTTCCACTATGTGCCTGTGCATCCATGACAGCCTGAAACATACATCTGGTGACACCTGCTGTGGCACTTGCAACAGTGGCTTGATGAGCAGCAGTCCTCCTGTGAGCACCCCTTTTCATCTGCCTGTGTGGGACATCACCTGCACTCTGGCTATGGCCAGTGTCTACACTCACACCTGCCATAGTCAGCACACTAGCTTGTTCCATGCCACCACCTGCCAACTGTCCATCATCTGTGGCCACTGGTGATAGGGCATGTGTGGGTATTGTCACTGTGTGTGGGGATGGTGTAGAGAGGAGTGGGTTGCTAACCAATGGCACAGATTCAGCCCCTGACAACCCCACCTATACCTCTCAATTCCTATCATCATTGTCAGAGTCTGCAGAGACAATGACATCCATTTCCAAGCTGGAGGGGACCCCAAACTCCATTGCCACCTGTGAGGGGAAGACCACTTATATACATTAAAACCTGCAGTTTGAGGTTGTCTGGTACACACATGCACACATGCACAGTATTGCACATGCACACACACACACACACACACACACACACACACACACACACACACACACACACACACACACACTTACAGGTCAGGTGGCACAAATCTGTTACACAGACCTCACATTACCCAAATGGTGACATGCATGACACACGGCCCTCAACATCATGCATTGCAGCCAGTTTTACTACATGTAACTAACATATAGAGCTCTAGGATACGTGAGTAGTGTTAGTAGGTAATGGCCCTTTCCAGACACAGACTGCACCCATGTACACATCATTGCTGTTCATCTGTATAGCACAGGGCAAGTACTGCAGAACATATCTCACAACTGTACAGATCTTTGCAGGATGTGTAGATGTCTGGCTCATATGTTTGCTCTGTTTCTCATAACTCCTGTGTTTGTCTGATACATAACTGGGATGATCTGAGTAGTGACATCACTGATTAAAGACATACATTTGTGTTTCACACCTCCAAACTAGCAGTATATGTATGGTCACATAATTCCTGTTGCACCACCAACCTTCTAAGCTTACAGTGGCTATGATAAGTGTACACAGCCCTGTTAGCATGCCATGTTCTTATAATATATGAGATGACACTACAATAATGCATTCAAATATGTTAGCCACCTTTCATGTGACATATGACCTGTGCAATCCAATTGATAAACAAACAAATGTGTCACGTGTAAAATATAATGAATGAAATATATACAATATAGTGGTTGCATAAGTGTGCACACCCTTAAAATGATACTTTGTTGAAGCACCTTGTAACTGACTTACAGCATTCGCTCTTCTTGGGAAGGTGTCTATCAGCATGACACATCTTGACTTGGCATTATTTGGCCACTCTTCCTTGCAAAGGTCCCCCAACTCTGTTAGATTGCAAGGACAGCGCATGTGCATAGCCCTCATCATGTCACACTGGGGTTTTGCTATTGGGTTTAGGTCTAGGCTCCTGCTGGGCCAATCAATAACCATGAATGTGTTCAGGTGGAGCCATTCTTAGATAGCTTTGGATGTATGCTTCGGGTCTTTGTCATGTTGAAGGCTGACACCCCTCCCCATCCTCAGCGTTCTTGCAGATGCCTGATGGATGTGGGCCAGATGTGAGTGTTATTTTGAGATGTTCAGAATTCCCACCACCATGACTACAGGCCCAGGTCCAGCTTTAGAACAGCATCCCAACAGCAGGCCAATACCACCAGTGTGATTCACCATGGGGATGGTGGTCTTAAGGTGAAGAGAGGTGTTGCTTGTGCACCACATGTACCTTTTGGTATTGTGGCTGTGAGGTCGATCCATAGTCTCATTACACTATAACACATTTTCACACATGCCTTTGGGAGACTTGATGTGCTGTATTGCAAGTTGTATCCACCCCTGTATGCTTTTTGGTGTGGGGAAATGAGTCCATCATCTGAGCCTATCCCATAGGCCAGACTTATGCAGAATATGGGAGATTGTTCTCACATGTAGTATACAACACTAGTCCTTGCAAGAGATTCCTGAAACACCCTCAGTGTTGCTGTATGTCTCCTGGCAGCTTCCCTGACCAGGTTTGGACATGTCTTTTCATCAGTTTTGGAGGAATGTCAGGTTCTTTTCAACAGCACTGTTGTCTCATATTCAATCCACCATTTGATGACAGTCTCCACTGTGTTCCATGGTGTATGCAACGCTGTGGTAATGTTGTTGTACCCCACTCCTGGGTGATACCTTTGAAATATGAGATTGTTGCTTTGTAAGCTGTCTGCAAGCCATGGCTGTTGCTGTTGCAAGCAACTGAGCAAATGTCATGAATATCTTACTTGGACAGCAGACTGTTATTTGGTGTTACTCAGAGTGCCTTTACTTGATGGCAGGTGTGTACCCAAGCAGACTGAATGCTGTCAGTAAATCAGAAGCTGCTGCAATACAATATTATCTGAAGGGCTTGCACATGTATGCAGCCAGCATATTGTAAGGTTTGTATGCTTCATATTTGGTGCCCAACAGACTGATTGGTTTTACAAGTGAATTGTTCATGTTATGGGTCACATTAAAGGTTGGAAAAGGTGTGGACTGACATATTGTGGTCTCAATTTGTATATATCACAAACAACTGGCATCTTAACAGGGGTGTGCACACTTTTTATATTCACTGTATAAGAGTAATTTTTCACACATGTCCCTACCTTAGGCCATTTGTCCCCCCATTTTGCTGATCTCTGTCCAGAAGTCTTGCACTGACAATTTGTGAGGTATGCTACAGGAATGTTACATTCTCTTCATATAGGCCCCTGTGTTGACCACTGTGATGCAATACAGTTAACCCCACCACAAGTGAACATGCACATAAAGCAATACAGCTATGAGTGACAGTTGTGTGCATGGTAAATTGCATGCCCATCACCTGCCTGGGGTATTGGCAAACCACACCAGAACGATTCCAAACTCACCAGCTTCAGGCTGCTGTCCCATATGCAGACCAGAGGGACCTAGGTAGTTGTGAGAGAGAGGTATTGTCAGCAGACTTATATGTGGCATTGGTACTGGATGGATGCAGCATGTCTGCACATTTACAGTACAGCCCCCAATACTACACAATTTCTGTCTTTCATCATAGATGTGCACTTCTGTGCATTAGAAAACCCCATCCACAACTGCAATCTGACCTGACACATGCACATACATGCTCTACAGATACAAGTATGTCTGCTACACTAGTCTAGTAATCTCCACTGGGGCCTTACCTGTACACTCCTCTTCTATTGTCTGGGTGCCACCCACCTCCAGCATGATGTTGTACTGGGATGGGTACCCAAAGGTTGGTGAGGAACTCCTCAGTTGGTGTCAGTGGGGGCTGCATGGCTGGGTCCCCACCTGTGGCTGTGCGGTCCTTGGCCACTGCAGCAGCCCTTTGCTGGGCATGGAGTATGACGTCGGTTGCACAATGCTGGACTTGCTCATATGTACGTGCGTGCAGGCTGACATCATTTACCCTGTGGACAAGGTCTTCCCACAGGGCGGTCCTCTCCCACAGATGTTGCTGGCTTCGGCCAAACATTATTGCATGGTGCTGTAATATGGCTTCTATGATAAAGGTTGTTTCAGCCGCTGAAAATGTTGCCCTTCACTGATGAGGCATTGCACCTGGAAGACAGGGAAACACATCACAGGACCTCATGCATTTGGAAACAGTATGTACACAACCTGCACATGTACATTGACTACCAGTAGCCACCACTCACAACCACACCATACCCCTGTAATCTATCAGCACAGTATCAGCTTGCATTGCACTCCTGGTCCTGATGTGTCATATTCCCCCCAGTGAGGGCCAGTTAATTGCATAATACTCTATTTTTCATTTAGGTCTGTGTAGACGGATGACATTGGCCATCTTCCATGCAGACGGGGTGTTGATGGTGCCGAGGCTTGGTGTGACTACAATGTGTAATGGAGTTGGTAGCACATGCTTGAGTTCATGTAGGATGTGGACAGCGAAGTTATTATGTCTCATGGATACTTACGTTTGTTGCTCAGGCAATATGTACCTGCTCATTGGTGATGAGGGGAGGGGTGCGGGTATTGGGCATATTCACCTATAGTGATGCTGAGCCAAGGTGATGATGTTTGCCCTCACCCTATCTGTAGCAGGTTGGCTATAGCTATGTTGTGTGTGCATGTGGTTTGACTGATCACCATTACAGGTTGGGTTGGTTTGTTGCCTCTGAGATTGAAGACATATGGGAAGATGGCCTTGTGATTGACCTTGATGGATGTTTCCAATTTGTACTCATAGTTAGCCTTACAGTAATCCACCTGTGACCTTATATGCTTGTTCAGACAATGGCTGACTTGATGCCAAGTTGGTGCCTTCTCCTACTTTGCCCTGTACAGCCAATATAGGGACCATGTCTGTGGTTTATGTATTGCTGCTGTCCAGCAAAGGGGATTACTCTACTTTGATGGAGGCAGGTTTTACAAGTTAGGTATTGCTGAGTCCATACAGCCATGTAGGTGTTCATATAGCTGTTTGTAGTAGACATGGACACAAAGTCATAACACATTTGGAAACCTCTCCCATTTCAAACAGATAATCATGCTTATTGTAGTACCCATGGCTGTGTCAGGGCAATGCAACAACCAGTAGCTGTAGAAATGTCACTCTGTTGGATGCACATTAACTAAGATTACACACATGTACAACATGTACAGCTTAATTAACTGACATTTTGCATCCCATGTCTGTTGCTATGAGGCGGCCAGATGCATCTACTCATACTGACGTACACAGGTAATACCTGATAAACATTTCTGTTCTATGTCAGTATGGCACATTGTATTCACACTCTTACTGCCCAGTCATCCCTCTCAACCCGTTAGAGCAGGACATCTGTAGGATGCCAAATATACATGGTGGAGCAATGGGATAAAATTAGTGACACTGTCTTAATATTGCTGTAAAACACTTGAGTCATTCGGTAGCACAGTAGCCTTTGCATTGACAGGCATACCCTGGAATATGTGCAACACTCATATAGCAGGAAGAGAGGAGAAAGGCTATGAGCGTGGTAGTGAGGGTAAGAACTTTTAATGTTGGCAGTATGACTGGTATAAGGACAGAGCTATCTGATATGATGGCCTGGGTAAAGTTGATATATTGTGTGTGCAAGAGATCAGATGGAAAGGGCGTACGGCTAGGTGTATCAGAGGCAGGTCATAATTGTGCTATCATGGTGTGGATGGGATGAGAAAGGAGGTAGGGGTTATCCTGAAGGAACAGTATGCCAAGAGTGCCTTTTGAGGATGAAATGAGTGTCTGATAGAGTGATGTTTATGAAGCTGGAAACTGATGGTGTAATGATGACTGCTGTTAGTGCATATGCTACACAAGTTGGTTGTGCGATGGATGAGAAAGAGAAATGTGATGTCAGTTGGATGACATGGTGATGACTGTACCCAAGGGTGACAGAATGGTGATTGCAGCAGATTTCAATGGGAATGTTGGTGAAGGAAACAGAGGGGATGAGGAAGTGATGAGTATGTATGGTATGTATGCAAAGGAATGCAGATGGTGAGCTGGTAGTAGATTTTGCAAAAGGGATGGGTGTGGCTGTGGAGAATACATATTATAACACGAGGGAGGAGCATAGGGTGACTTACAAGAGTGGAGGAAGATGCACAGAGGTGGAATATATCCAATGTAGGAGGGACAGTTTGAAGGAGATTGGAGACTGTAAAGTGGTGACAGGGGAAAGTGTATTTAGCCAGCATAGAATGTTGTTCTGTAAGATGACATTGGTGATCAAGAAGAGGAGGAGTGTGAGGGCAGCACCAAGGATCAAATGGTGGAAATTGGAAAAGGGTGATTGTGAGGTGGAGTTCAGGAAAGAGTTAAGATAGGCAATGGGTGGCAGTGATGATTAACCAAATATCTGGGAAAGTACAGCAGAACTAGTAAGGGTGATGGCTAGAAAGGTGCTTGGTGTGACATGTGGATGGAGGAAGGAGCACAAGGAAACCTGATGGTGGACTGAGGAAATACAGGACAGTATACAGTGAAACAGGTTGGGGAAGAAGGAGTGGGACTGTCAGAGAGATGAGGACAGTAGACAGGACTATAAGGAGATGAGGTGCATGGCAAAGAGAGAGGTGGCAAAAGCTAAGGATGAGGCATATGAAGAGCTGTATGTCAGGTTGGACACTAAGGGGAGATGAAAGGACTTGTACCAATTGGCTAGACAGAGGGACTGAGCTAGGAAAGATGTGCAGCAGATAAGAATGAGGGAAACATACTCACAAGCGAGGAGAGCATGTTGAGCAGATGAACAGAGTACTTTGAGAGGCTGATGAATGAAGAGAATGAGAGAGAGAAGGTTGGATGATGTGGGTATGGTGAATCAGGAAGTGCAACAGCTTACCAAGGAGGAATTAAGGATAGTTATGAAGAGAATGAATGCTGGAAAACCTGTTGATCCACATGACATACCTGTGGAAGCATGGAGGGGTTTAGGGGAAATGGCAGTGGTGTTTTAAACCAGATTGTTTAATGATATCTTGGAAAGTGAGAGGTTGCATGAGGAGCATATAGAAAGTGTTTGGGTACCATTTTAAGAATAAGGTTGATGTGCAGAGCTGTAGTAACTACAGGGGATAACATTCATCAGTCAGAGCATGAAGTTATGGGAAAGAGTAGTGGAAGCTAGGTTAAGCAGGGAGGTGATGAACGGTGGTCAGCAGTATGTTTTCATGCCAGAAAAGAGCACTACAGATGTGATGTCTGCTCTGAGAGTGTTGATGGAGAAGTATAGAGAAGGTCAGGAGTTGCTTTGTGTCTTTCTGGACTTAGAGAAAGCGTATGACAGGGTGCCTAGGGAGGAGTTGTGGTACTGTATGAGGAAGTCATGAGTGGCAGAGATATATGTAAGACTGATACAGGAGCTGTACAAGGGTAGGGTGACGGTGGTGAGGTCTGCAGTGGGAGTGTCAGATGCATTTAAGGTGGAGGTGGAATGACATCAGGGAGCAGTTGTGAGCCCTTTCTTATTTGCAATGGTGATGGACAGGTTGACAGACAAGATCATACAGGAGTCCACATTGAATATGATGTTTGTAGATGACATTGTGATCCGTATTGAGAGTAGGGAACATATTTAAAGGACCCCTGAGAGGTGGAAATATGCTCTAGAGAGGAGAGGAATGAAGGTCAGCAAGACTAAGACAGAATATATGTGTGTGAATGAGAGGAGGATAGCGGAATGTTGAGGATGCAGGGAGTAGATTTGGCAAAGATGGATGAGTTTAAATGATTGGGATCAACATTTCAGAGTAATGACTGTGGAGGACAGGTGAAGAAGAGGGTGGAGAAGAGTGTCAGGAGTAATTTGTGACAGACAAGTACCAAAAAAAGTGAAAAGGAAGGTCTACAAGAGGGTAATGAGACCAGCTATGTTATATGGGTTGGAGACAGTGGCATTGACAAAAAGTCAGGAGTCTGAACTGGATGTGGCAGAGTTACAGATGTTAGGATTTGCAATGGGTGTGACGAGGGTGGACAGGATTAGCAATGTGTATATGAGAGGGTCAGCCCATGTTGGATGGTTTTGAGACAAAGTCAGAGAGGCAAGATTACATTGGTTTGGACATGTGCTGAGGAGGGATGCTGAGTATATTGGGAAAGGGATAGTAAGGATGAAGCTGGCAGGTAAGAGGAAAAGAGGAAGGCCTCAGATAAGGTTTTTGGATGTGGTGATTGGTGTGAAAGAGTAAGATGCAGAGGACAGGCTGAAATGGCAACCCCTAATGGGAACGGCCAGAAGAAAAGGCAGGGAATGCTGTAATGTCATTCTTCACAGATTTGCCAATGATTTGCCAGACATATCGCAACTCTATGAGTAAATGACTGCAAATATGAGTCACACATATGGTCAGTGTGAATAACACTGGACAGTTTAATGGTATGAGCTCAGTATATCACATGCAGTTCAACACACACGTCTGTAACAGTACTTTACTTTGCAAATACCATGTATAGGACTCTCACATTTCTGAGACAAACAAGTATATCATAGTTGTATTCACAAGTAAGATATGGATATGTACAACATCCCAGTAGCTGGCCTAGCATTGTCACAGTCAGTATTGTTCAACACGCACTGCAGTAGTAGTCATATGTGAGCCATCCTTTCCTCGGGTGACTCAGGGGCCTGACCTATGATATATGTCACTGCAGACAGACCCAGATGTTATGGCCATAAGTTCTGATCAGCAATGTATCAGTACATCAGTACAGCAAGTCTTGTTGAGACATATATGTTAAACTTCCTATTTCCAATTCTTACATACCCTCTACTGCAGTCCATTACATGCTTACTTGTATGGCATACCTGTTTTTGTTTTCAAGTGTAGGTGGTTATATCCTGCTTGGTATTTTTTTCTTTTCATTCTCTCTCTCTCTCTCTCTCTCAAGCATGTAGCGTGTACATCTGTTTTGCATAGGCAGCATCTTGCCTTTTGTAGGTAATGCTCATGAGCAGCTGATGGACTGTGCACCAATTGGTGTCCCCAACTCGCTAATTGCAAACAAAACAGCTGTGTTGTTATTCATTTAGCCAATGACATGGCAACACACTCCTATAACTGAGTACTTCATGTGGATGTTGGCCCTTTTCCTTGCCAGTACAGAGGACTTCATGGAAGTGTGTGAACAATAGCATAGCAGAGGGTATTTGGAAATACCTCTTACAACCAAAACTGTGGCAACAGGCCAATAAAATGGGGGAGAATATTCCAGACATAGGGACAGAATTTAGGTATTGCTGTTATACATTTGGATTAATGCTAGTCTAACAGGGTTTGTGTGGACATGGAGTTGCTGCATGATTTTAACTCTGACAGTGTTATGTGAATGACATAACTCTCAACTGTAGGGCTTTATGCAGAATGCCCAGAGTTTGGACTCCTATGTCTGATGTGTTCCTCAGACATTTTTTGTCTTTGGACAATCAGTAGCATACTCTGGTGATTGTAGTCAGTAACTGCTAACATCCATTTGCGTTTCTGACCTCATATCCCTCAGAAAAGATATGTTACAACTTACCCTGTTACACCAGCAACTTTCTCAGTTTATAACTACAATATTTCAAATATGCCCCTGTTTTTGGGCCTCTGTCCCACAATTATGTCAGGCTTTGTCCAGATGTCATGCAGTAAGAGCTTGGAAGGTATGGTATATGATTTAGTGCCTAGATTCCTGATAACATCCCAATGATGTATCAGACTTTCAGACATGTTATGTGGAAGAGGCCTTATATATGAGGGAAAGCCTGGACATTCTGTGGGACTCTGTACAGTTGAGAGGTCTGTGTATTTCTGGCAATTGTTGACAGACTGTCAGAACTGTGTAGCAGTGTAGTGTGTCAATGTTATTTGGCCTGTGTAGGGAGTGGGGAGGATGTATGTGTTACGGCTCCTTTTCTATCTGCCTGTGCATGCTGCTCCTATTTCTGGTGGTCTATCGGCTGTATATGTTTGTAGGGGCAGACTGAGACATGTCCCATACCACGATGAAGCATCATACTACACTGTGAATTGGGCCTGTATATGTAGGGGTAGTGTGTGAATGATAAACATGTCGAGATGTTTTTGTTCACACAGTCCTTATACTGTACTGTTCATTTGGCTTACCGGTATGTCACTGTGACTGTGGTGGACTTGGTTGTGGGGATGTACTTTCACACTGGTGTCTGTTTTTCAGTGCTGTTACATCTGTGTAGTGCCTGATATATTTGCTAATACATGTGTATATCCCCCTAGTGGATTTGGGTTAGTGTTGTGTCAGTCTGTAGCTTGGACAGTGCTTGGTGACATGCTCAGTAGCTGAGTGTAGTTTCCCTAATGTGATGTTATGTCCAGATATTTGTATGATGTACTGTTGCCTGGCCCCCGTAAGTGTTGTGTATTTCTGACACATCAGTGGGATGATGTGAGGATTTCTGTCACTAACTACTGAGAAGTAATTGAGTGTTGGACTTGTGATATTTCAGTCAATATATGCTAGAACATACAGTGTTACTACATCAACTTTCTACTCATGTATTTTGGATATGTCTCTAATGTCATGTTTTTGTCCTCCCACTTTGTCATGCTTGGTCCAGATTCATTGCACTAAGGGGTTCTGAGCATACCTCTCCACTGTCAGGATTTTCACAGAATGTCTAGATGTTTGGACCATACTTTTGTTCTGTTCCACAATTTATTTGTATTTGTCTGGTAAATCACTGTGATGATTCAAAGAGTTATGTCAGTTAATAATGACATAACATTTCAGTTTCCATCCTCATATCCTTCAGTAATTATCTGCTGAAATGCACCCTGTTGCTGTAGCAAATGTCTTCGTTCCTAACAGTGATAGTTGAAATATGTCCCTATATCTGGCCCACCCCCCCCCTTTGCAGCCTTTATACAGATGTCTTGCACTAAGAAGTTGAGAGGGATGGTTCTGAGGTCTGACTGCACTGCATGTTATGTACATACATACATACATATATATATATATATATATATATATATATATATATATGCATGTATTAATATATATATATATATATATATATATATATATATATATATATATATATGTATATATATATATTTCCCTTCCTTTATATATTTATATATGTATAGCCATATTATTTATCCACTATTTCATATATATGTTTCAACAGACATATATATATATATATATATATATATATATATATATATATATATATATATATATATATATATATATATATATATATATATATATATATATGGTTTTTATTACATTATCGAAAGATAACGTAATCAAACGGCCGAAACATCAAAACAGCCACATTTTGAAACTTTTATTGCTGGGGGCTGTGCCTCCTACACCACCCGCTAAATATATATTCCAACTCCGAGATCGCACTACAGTGAGGAAAGGGCAAATATCCCAATCTTCACTGTACTGCGATCCCACAATTCAAACTTCAGAATGAGGCAATTTTGATGTTTTGGCCATTCGATTACGTTATCTTTCGATAATGTAATAGGAACTATATATATATATATATATATATATATATATATATATATATATATATAAATATATATACACAACACATGAATGATGTCACAGAGCTTTCTCCCTAATGTTGTATGCCACTATTTCATGATATGTTTGAAAAAGCAACAATAATTCCTACAGCTCAAATGGTGTGGTGGTACATTGCTCTGACTGTAGTATACAGGGTCATGGGTTTGAGACTTCAGACTTATGGGTATTTTTGTTAATGTTAAATGACCAGACTGTATGATATGTTTGTTAAAACATTAGAGATTCTCACTGTTCAGATGGTGTAGTGGTATGTTGCTGTGATTGTAGAGCACCACATCCTGGGCTGGAGAAGTGGCAGCGTTGTCTATTTTGTTTCATTTTATAAAGTATCAGGACTGTGGGATTGATATTATAATTTTATGTTTACCGTCCATGACGTCCCCCTGTATGCTTTCATTACATTATATTCTTGTGTGACTATACTGTATGGGGCACTTGTGTTTATCTGTGGGTTTCACATCTTTTCTAGACTGACATCTCACTTTTGGACCTGCTACACGACCCTGGCTGACAAAATCAGTTGCTACATAATTTAAGTTTACAAAAATAATTTTAACACTACTTTTCCATAGAAAAATAAGTTGCCTGCCTTGGTACTCAAACCATAAATGCCTGCATGTAAAAGCCAGGACTCTAACAACTCTCCTATCTCAGCTTGGAAATTTAACCTGCATATTTGCATTTATCTCCTAGGAGATGTTTAAGCTATGCTAAGCAAACGGCCATAACTCACGCACCCACTTAGCTACGCTTAAACATTCCTTAGGCTTGAAAAAAAAAAGTTTATAATTATATTATTATGTTATATAAATGAATATTGTGGTGTTCTGACAACTAATTAACTAATAACCAATAAGTGTCCTGCCCTCAAAAACCTAGTACAACATTACTCAGCCAAAAGGCCTCTTAGATCATCAAGCAAACTACTACTAGAAGTCACCAACAGCTACAATAGCTTTGGAGATGCACTATATAGTAGTTCAGTGGCTAAAAAATGGAACTCTGTCCCTACAAGCATTCAAAACACATCATCCAAAGCCTCCTTTAAAGACCTCATCAGGCAACATCTCAAGGAAAGTTGGCAGTGCCATGATTGCTCCCCAGGCTAGTGAAAGCGGATAACACATACAGACAAAATCTAGAGCACTTGATAATAGTTTTCAATCTTACTCACAAACACTGACTAATCTGCAATGTATGTACTGTACCTGTGTACTATGTATGTATTATACCTATGTTCCAAATTTCAGCTGTACACCACAAATCTAATAATTACCTTTATTTTTTAAATTAATATTTTTTGGTTTGTTCTCTCCACTGTAACTGTTTATGTGCCGCATACCACTGTAAAAACATGTCTCCTGTAATTTGTGTGTATACTGATCATGTCTAAATAACTAAATGTGTCTGTAATTTTTCTTTGTGGAGCTTTTCTCCCCGGGCCTCTGCTGAAAAAGGGCATTTTCGGCTCAGTCAGACACCCCCGGTTAACAAATGTAAAATAAATAAAATAAAATAAATAATTGAAGACTGCAGTCATGAAATAATGGCATTCATTTGGCTTTCAGGCTTCTGTCCTTCAGGGACTCCTGCTAATACATATCCTGTTTTCTATCAACTTTCTAAGTATGTCAGGGCACTTTTTCAGGTGTGTCCCTAATTTATTATTTATTCCCCCCATCATTTATGCCTTTGTCAACATGCACTGCTGTAAGGGAATATTGGCATACATTTGCTTTCAGACTTCTACCCTTCCATAATTCATGCAAATGCATGACTTGTTCTCTATCAACTTTCTGTTTGTGAGGGCTATATATGTGTTTTTTCACTTTTGAGGGATTTATCCCCTGTTATGTGTGCATTTGCACACATTTCTGCTTTAGCAGGTTGCAGAAGTGTCGTACAGCACTTTAGCAATGCAGGGGGTGTGTCACAGAACCTGTCACACACCCCCTTCCTACATTGCTTTCTTCATGTCGATGTTTCTTTCAGTATCTGCGGACACTGAAATGATAATTATCTCATTTCAGTGTCAGCGGACAATGAAATACTGGCATAACATTAGAGTAAAGCTCTAATATTAAAGTGCTGTATGGCACTTTCTGAGTGCAGGGGGCATGTTCAGTGTCTGTGCACTACTTGGACGCACCCCCTGTACTCGTTCACAGTTCGTGTCCATATAGAAAGGAAGTACAGCAGTGCGCTTAATGAATATTCAAGGCACACTACTGTGCTAAACGAACACAAACCACTCCGTGCAAGAATAGTCTTATTCTTGCACGGATGTTGTTGAATCCAGGGGAATGTCTCAAAGCAGTTACTAAAAATGTAACAGCCATCAGTCTTGAAGGGTTACCACCATCTGTTAAATTTGACACAAACATTCTCCTCCTCTCTGTCTTCATCTCTTGGCATAATACAAGGTGCTAGCCTTGGATGTCTCCTTTTCTCAGTTTTTGTAAATAACATGATAGCTCAGTGAACAGCTGTAACTTCAAAATATTTAAAAGATCATTTAGTCTTGACTGATCGCAGCAGCTCTCATTCTCATTGCAGACTCTACAAACTGTCTGTTGTTATTTAGCAATAAAGAAAAGTCTGACACCACAAATCTTTTAACTCAATAAGACTCCTTTCACTTGACCAATTTGCTGTTGAAGGCGTAGATCTACTAAATTTTTAAGCTTAATATCTGGCATATAGTAATGTTCCCTTAACTTGTTTTTTCTTGACTTATTCACCTATAAGTGTAAGAAGCTGAATAAAGCCAAAAGCAATTTTAAACATTGCTCTGATTAAAGTTAGATAGTTGCTAAAATGACAGATTTTGTATTAATGTGCATCTTCTGGATGAAATGAAGTCTGAAACTCAAATGTATGTTATTTTTTGACTTCAGTCCTCAATGATTTGCCAATAAACCACGCATTCTAAGAGGGGAAAAAATATGAGGCAAAAATCTGGACATTCTGCAAAATTCTGGACAGTTGAGAGGTATGGAATCATGTCACACTACGTTTTGGTCTGGCTTTTATTTTCTGTAAGTGTTTAGGAGAACCCATTCAAGGAAAGTGTCATATCCTCTAGAGTGAACAATGATGGTTAACTTTAAGATGCAGTTGTTTAACCTGCCATTTGACCTACCTCTTTTTATATAACTTTCATTACTGACTCTAGATTGTATTTAACTCATCAAGCTTTAATGTATCTACTGGATGTTTATTAGATTTTATTGTGCTATGCTTAGTTTGGTAAACCACACTAATAAACTTGAACATGAACTTGATTAAAATTTTGCTTTGCTTCGCAGTGCTAAGAAAGCAAAAGTTTTCTATTATTCATGCATAATCTGAGGAATTCCAAAAGCATAGCAACATGATGTGATGCACTGCATGAAATTAAACAAACATTACATTATCCTTTTTACCGGTAACCACTATAAGCTATCCCCTTCTATACATATGCATAGATGTCCACTCTTATCTATACAGTTAAAAAATTTGTAAACGTTTGTATGAAACATTATGGTAGCAAAAATAATAATGCTTGGTGGATTAAAATAGTCATGCTAGTTTGCATATGAACTTATAAGCCAAAATACATTCTTTCTGGTACAGAGGATGCATGTAACAAATGATATTTTAATCAGAGGTTATAAGACATGTAGTAATGGCTGCTGACAGGCAGAGCATCATTATTAGAAGGTCATATTCTGCCTCTTGACAAAACAGCCACATTCTTTCTGCAATATTCTAAGCTATAAGTGTCTATGATGTCCAGAAAAGAGGATATAACAGTGGCAGCTGGAGCTGACATACAAAGACACAGCTGCCAACACAGTGGCCCAAAGAGGGGAACTACATGATAGCTGACCATCAAGTAGTTTGACATGTGCCAGTCATAAATAGCATTCTACTTTGAGCATGCCCAAGGTCTGTCAGGCAAATGTAACAGTGGGCATGCAAGCTAGGGGGCATGCAGTATGTTGAGCAGGCAGGCTATTGACTCCTATATTGATGGATAGCTTATTGCAACGGAAATAGCAAAGTGGGGATCCAAACCTATAGTCATGCTGTAGAGTATAGCACAAGGCACATAGGAGGGACACCCAGAAGCAGGAGGGCACTAATAACTACCTTCCAAGTACTAGAACATCACAGAGGTAGGGTGGTTAGGACAGCAGGACTGCCTGCCTATACAGTGCATTTGTGAAAGGCGAAGATTATTACCAGAAGAAGACTTGTCCTCTACCACTCCTACAATGAAACAGTGTGCAATTTTGCAGGTGGAAAACATATATACAGTTGTTAATATTTATTTATTATTTATTTATTTACTATTTGTTCACAGAGTAAGTGGACTGGTCTGTTGGCTCTCTTCAGCCATGGCCCAACTCAAAGAGCAGGAAATGCATCATGGTCCTACAATCAACAATAGTATATACAAAATGAATACTTAGCAAACATTCATAATAATAATAAGACTGAATGCAGATAAGCATACCTCTCAGTTATCCAGAATTTTGCGGAATGTCCACATTTTTTTCTCATATTTTTGGTCTGTTCCTCATAAAAATTGTGATTTTATAACAAATCACTGAGGATTGTAGTCACTAAATAATGGAATGCATTTGAGTTTCAGATTTTATATCCTTCAGAAAATGCATGCTAATGCAAATCCTGTTATTCTAGCAATGTTCTAAATTTATATGAGTAATAGTTAAAATCTATCCCTAGTTTTGGTACTTTGTACCCCCATTATTTTAGGCTTTGTCCAGATTTTTTGCACTAAGAGGTTGAGAACTATGCACTTAGGGTATGATTAAATGATCCAGTCAGAGTAAAGTGAGAAAAATATATTCAAAATGCAAGCTAAGACTTGCATAAAATACAGTGCAATCATATATATATATATATATATATATATATATATATATATATATATATATATATATATATGGACCTACCTTACAAGCTCAACACTTCACAAGATCGACATTTAGAACGACAAGACCAACGGAGCAGATAAACGACAACTTGTAATCCCGACAGCAAAAACACTGACATGGGAAATGTGTGAGCGTGACTCAGTAAGTATGTAATAGTGAGGGATTTAGGGTAAGGTGAGTGTGTGATAGTGAGGGACTTAGGGTTAAGGTGCGGGTAAGGTAAGTGTGCGATAGTGAGGGACTTAGGGTTAGGGTGCGGGTAAGGTAAGTGTGCGATAGTGAGGGACTTGAGGGTTAGAGGCAGATTAAGTGAGTTAGGGTTAGGGTGTGGGTAAGGTAAATGTGCGATAGTGAGGGACTTGAGGGTTAGGGGCGGATTAAGTGAGTTAGGGTTAGGGTGCGGGTAAGGTAAGTGTGCGATAGTGACGGACCTTAGGGTTAGGGTTTGGGTTAAGGTTAGTGCACAGATAGTTGTGTGTAAGGTGTAGTGTAGGTTTTTAGGTTGTTGGTGTGCTTGTGTTGTGTGGAACAGCGAACTTTTTGTTTTGTTAACTGTCGGGATTGTAGTTTGTCGGGCATGTGAACTTTCGTGTTTTTGCGGTTTCATTCTTGTGGTCTCGTCGTTCTAAATGTCGATCTTGTGAAGTGTCACTCTTGTAAGGTAGAGCCATATATATCTATATATATATATATATATATATATATATATATATATATATATATATATATATATATATATGGTTCCCCTTCACAAGATCGAATGGATGGAAGCTTGAAATTCATAATCTCGAGACCAGAATCTCGAACTTCCATTCACTCTAAAGGTTTAAAAAAATAAAAAGTTAACTTACCTTATTGCAGGGGGCCAGGTCCCCCTGTACCCTAGCAGTTTAAATGTGAATGTTCCGTGACCGCACTATAGCGGAGGATTGGAAAATCTTCCGTTTTGCGCTTACACGTATAGCGCAGAATGGGAGATTTTCCTTTCCTTCACTATAGTGTGATCTCGGAGTAAGTATATTTAAGTAGGGGGGTGTGGGGGTGTGAAAACATTTGAAAGTGGTTAAGTTTTTATTGTTTTGTCCCTTTCATATGTTCGAGTTTCTCTAAATTCGAGATTCTGGTTTCGAGTTTATGACTTTCGAGTTTAGAGAAATTTGATTATATAAAGGGGAACCGTATATATATATATATATATATATATATATATATATATATACATATATATATATATATATATATATATATATATATATATATATATATATGTACCCTTAGATCTAGAGAATCATTCCATCTCCCTCTAAAATGTCGGCCTATTCTCCTCAAGCTCTCTAGGAGCTGAAAAACATAAAAGGAAAGCAGCATGTGCATTAGTCAAATGTCAGGCATATGACTGAACAATTAGCACTACATTACAGTACAATGCACCTGTCATGAATACTTACTGTAGAACTTTTAAGTACTTTCTCTAATCTCCTCTCCTCATTGGCAAAAAAAGGTCAAGGTGGTTCTTTTTCAAGTCACTATAGAGGTAGCTGCCTTGTTCATCGCAGTGGATAATTCCTGTGGTATCCATGACCACCTAGAAAAGCAATACTAGGCATTCAACCTGTACCAGAGTGCCTTATAAGATGTAGCCTAAAAGCAAGTCCTGGTGATCTCTGTGCATAAAGTGTGAAAGTGCTTTTACTCCTTCGCACATCACTGGGGAGCCCTTCTGTAATCAGCATCCTCTTAAGCTATGACCACTTCGCAGATCACAGTTTCAAGAAAAATGGTAGCACATTTGTATCATTGCATGTCACAGGCATAATATGACATGCATCATCAGGTACCTAAACCATGAGGCAATGTGAAATATCATCATATAATGTTGCATAAACTACTGGTGTGCCATTGGACAGATTGGGATATATATGACACCACTACCTGAGTGTATGTCACCAGTACATCCAGCATCTCACTGAATGATTGCTTTATAGCTCCTTCAGAGGTTGCAAAATGGCTTAATACACCTGCATCCTTGAATGGGTCAGTGACCTCCCCGGGCATGTACAGTGTGCTTTGTAAGCTTTCACGTATGAGCACAGTCAAGGACGAGCATCACAGAGCAGCCATGGTCCAGTACACATTCTGCAAAATGTGTGATTCAGAGGCACTTCAATTTGATTGACAAGCAATGTCTTTCAGCTTCTCCCATTAGGGGTCGTCTTAGCAGATCACAGATCCACAGATTGGCAGTGAAGTTTTTATGGTACCGAGTTGCCAGCCTGGCACCCAACCTTCAAAGAAGGCACACACACACACACACACACACACACACACACACACACACACACACACACACACACACACACACACACACACACACACACACACACACACACACACACACACACACACACACACACACACACACACGTGCACCTATCTGCATGTCTTTAAAACTCACTCGACTGGAGGAAATGCAAACACCACACAGAAGGTGCTCAAGCTAATTAGCATAATTTCCATACTGCAGGCCTCAAAATTACACAGTAATTACAGTCTCAGTATATAAGTGAAGGATTTGGAGACTTCTGACTACATTTATATAGGATACAGATATGTACAGCTGCTGTGGTAAGTGTCCAAGGGACATAATAGGAGAATTTATGGATAACATCACTACTGTTTTTCTGTTTGTTGTAGGAGGGATTTGTCAACAGCTGGCTGTCTGCAAACTAGGGGTAGAAGCTACAGGAGGGTATATTACTCATCTTTACAGTTAACTTCAACTGTGCTTTATTTTATGGCAGTATGATGTATCTCAGATAGAGGCAGAGGATACAAACCATATGGGGGGTTTGTTGTGGGATGGTAGAATCCCGATACTACTCTGTAGACAAGAGTAATAAATATGGATCATGCTGTGGTAGATTGGGTTTGAAGAGAACTTAATGACATTTACATGTACCATGCTACTCAATGGATACTGGAGGGGATTCTTTTGATACTTTCAGGTATGCCTTACAGTTGGCCTTTGACTGTTATCATGTTTAAGACCTGCAAATGCCAGGGACCATACATATTTGGACATCTGCCATGCAGTTCATTTCATCTACTGCATGTTTGATATTATGTTTTGGTCAGAATTGCGAAGCAGCAACAAGCAGACAGGTGTATAGGTGCAGACAACGCTAGGGTGACAAAGTATATGTGCCCACAGCTGTGTTCATCTATATGTGTGATGGGGAGACATATGTGTGATCGTACGAGAGCATGATACACAGTCCATGGGTACAAATCCTGATGCAGCCATGCACACTGCCAGAGCAGGTCTTGTAGGCAGATGCTGCCTAGTGTGTTGTGGAAGAAGCTCAGGTGCAATGGGTTACAGGTAGCTGCTTACAATATTGACCTGCTGTAGTGGTCTGTGCCTCTGTGTGTGTCAGGTGTTGCACAGTCTGTGCTCAACATGGACTGTGGGAAAATAAATTGCACTGTAGTTATAGCAAACCTCACTGGGCAACCAATTGTCATATGTATATCTTAACATTTACAGACTGAGATGAATCCCAAAGTGAAAAAAGAAAAGAATGGAGAAGTTCTCTGAAGGAGAGACTGGCATCCTGCTACAGGCCCTTTGTGAATGTGGAGGTGGATCATCCAGCTAACAAGAGTGACATAGCCTTCCATGACTATGTGTAGTGGGTCCTTGTATGCTCTAAAGTCACTGACAATGCCCATCAGGCCCACCCTAAGGCAACCAACCTTTGATAAGAGAGGATGACCATGGGTGGGGTGGTCTGCCTAGACAGTCATTACTTACGGATATGGAAATGTTCCTGACAAGTGAAGTTAGGTCTGCCTATACAGTCATTACTTATGGACATGATGGTGTTCAGGACAACAGACTGCTCTCTCATACCCGGTGGAGGGCTTGACACTAAAGTAGACCTGCACGCACCACCACAAGTGTCAGTGGGTGATGCCACAGGTAGGTACACCCATACATATCTATCATGTAGTGCAACATGCAAAAGCCAGAATCAGTGACATGAAGATGTTCATATTTTCCCTGTGGACTTGTCTGGACTTCAACTGTAATGAGAGTCTGCTCGAGATATGTTACCATGATTCTTTGCATGCTGTACTGTTTCAGAGCTGTTGCAGCACTGGACGTTAGAGTAGTTGAAACATTTCAATAGATCACAACAGTGTTTTTGTTTGCCTTTACATATGATTTGATGTTTGGCTTCTTCAGCATGGATGTCAACATGCCTGATACTGGGGAAACGTCTGAGCCTGATGGTGATAACTGTCAAAGTGCAGCACAAACTGTTGCTACAGTACCACTGTCAAACACAGGTACTGTGGCAGATATATTGGCCTTTCCTTCCACATATGCATCTCCATTGCTTGTGCAACGCACCCCCTGAGACTGATGTGAGCAGTGTAGAACAGGAGTTGGTCAATACAGCATCCCATGGTGTGCTATTATCACATATCCCCAGGCAACAGTGAGAGCTGGCATTTTCACCGATCATAGAGATGGCAGTATGGTGGCAAGTTCCTTGGCACTTCACACACCACTGTCTCCATAGCAGTTACAAAAATGATATGTGGGGAAATCACAGTTGCACAGGCAGATGTCACTACAGTACTACAGAGCTGAGTAGTGAGGTATATGTTCTATGTAACATCAGAATGCAATTGCCTATTTAGGTATCAATTTAGAGAGACACCAAGAGGATTCTATATTCTCCAGGGGCTTTTGTGCTGCCCTACTCCAGGAGATGATAGCACTCATGTGACCATTCCTCTTCTGCCTCCACTAGCGACACCCATGGTATGATAGGTAGTTGAAAGAATAGGTATTGTAGCAACATATTCTACAGTGTCAAGTGATCTGCACATGAATACAGGGTGTACATTGAGGATATACTCATGGCATGGACCATCATTTACACTCACAGTGCACTTCATCTATGCATAGTATGGCAGCATTTGCAGGGGTTGTGTAAATTCACATGCCATTTGATCAGCAACCACCCCCTCTTCACAACTATTTCACACTGGTGACACCACCCCTCACTGCAAAGACCTGCAAGCTCACAACAGTATTCACGCCATGACTCACATGCACATTCAAAAGACTTACTCGTCGACACATTCCCTGGAGCCCTTTTTCAACCTCTGTCACTGCAGCCCTCCCCACCTGTATGTATGGTGAAAACTGTGTCTTGCAATCCTTGCTCTGTTACCAGGGTAGCCTGTGTCGGATGCATAGCATGGCCAGTCCATGCACTGAAGAGCATAACCTGACTGCAGTATTGTTTGTATCAATTTTGTTCTTTGCAAAGTGTACTATGATTCAAAGTTGTGAAACAGACAGTCAGTACATGCATCCTCCTCTCATGATCATCCTCTACAGCATTTGTTGGCTCTGGCAAATCCTTTTTCCTGATGTCAGTACCATGTTATAGTTGTCTGTGTACCCACATGCTGTGTAACATTGTGCATGCATCAAGTATCCTGCTGCAGGTTTCTGGAGAATATAGCATAGCACCACTGGAAGCATCTAAGAAGCACTAGTAAGGCTTCATCAATATAAACACAATTTGATGATGTTTTGGTCAACAGTAGTGCAGAGTTGAATGCATTCTTTGTCATGATCTATGGGTTTTGTATCAGTGTCATTATTGATGGCTCCAGTGCATATCCAGCATTACCAATATGATGCCACCGAGGGGAATCACCCTGCAAAGATCACTAATATAAATTTGCTTGTGTTTAGATATGGGAATTGTAGACACTGTTTAGGTGGTAGAATGACACACTGTATGTTATACTGTCTGCATTGCAGATCACCTACCAAACGAAGGAGTAAAATCTCTTATAGTTGAATATACCATTGTCTCTGTGCCACATAC
This sequence comes from Protopterus annectens, assembly GCF_019279795.1. NCBI lineage: Eukaryota > Metazoa > Chordata > Ceratodontiformes > Protopteridae > Protopterus > Protopterus annectens. The sequence continues at coordinate 37,511,065 of NC_056726.1, read as the reverse complement.
ATGGCCTTGTTGGCAATGAGGATGTAGTCAACACAACCAAGTGTCTCCCAGGAATGGGTTATCTTATAAAATATCCACATCATATTGTTTTTTTTTCCTCTGTGGTACATGGAGACCACCTATGTTCCAACACCTTTTGTAGCATGGCATCGACAAATGGGTGTAGCATCTGTGAAGTAGATGCCTGTGATACATCCACAGTGTTCCTTGTTGGTCATTGAAAGGTTCATGTAGCAAGGATTCTCAATGCTGCATATACCTTGATATCCCAGAAGAATGGGGAATCCATTTGTCATGAGCCAGCATGTAAGGGTAACATATTTAACAACTCCAGGTCCCAAATGAAATGTCAAAACTCATAACAATGAGGCCTAAAGTGATGGAAAAAAGACCAAAAATACAGAAGCATATTGAATGTTAAACACTTTTGTTCTCCTTTAAACTTTTCTTTAGGGGACAAGCCCCATTTTGCATCACTCAATGTTGGGTCACACCCCTCCACACCTCTGAAATCACCACAACTCATAACACAGAGAAAATGGAATATTCTGAGGGACAGCAATCTTGGACTTTGTATTTGTAAGTCACATTTTCAGTCATTCAGTCTTGCTGTCCATGACTCACACTAAAGAACCGTGGAATTTCAAACGATGTGGTGTTTCTGTCCACCCAGTACTGGTCCACTATTTGTGTGTGATGGAGTGGAGAGAATGTTAGACATGAATCCTTCAGTGACATGAAAGGTGATGACATGCAGCATCATGGTTACTGTTTGACAGGACGGCTTCAAGTATATACATTTCTGTTAATGCTGTTACTAGGCCTAACATATTAGTGTAGAGTCTGTCTCTATTTAATGCAGTCTTATGGTGCACTACTGATTGTGGCTCATTGCACAAACTATACATTTCTGAATCTCTGTTATGTTGCCTGTCCATATTTGCATTCACCAATTCCATCTCATTATATGGCCATCTTCATACTATGCTGGCCCCAGTATTTCATGGTCTTGCAAACCACTATACTGTGTCTCTGAATTGCCCTCCCATCCAGTGTATAACCACTCATCATGCAGTTTTGCTTTATGCATGTTTTTTTCCTTTGTTTCTGAATCCCAGTCTTGGTGTTACCATCCTCTACTGAGCTATATGTGGCTGCATCATATCTTACTCTGTCATAATGTTAAGCAGAGGTCTTACTGGGTGTGCTACTTTGAGCATGGCCAGCCTGTACACATGTAATTAAAAACATAAATATGCTACTCCTGACCCTGAAAGCAGCTTTAGCTACAGAGAGTAGTTCCAACTACTTTCATTTTATGGAAGTTTGAGGTAGCAGTGCCCGCATGCTGACTTAAAGGTTTAAGTGGGCATTGGTACTTGATTAAGCAGTCAGTCTAGGAAATGTGCTTACTCAAAGTATACTATGACCATAAGGTTGTCAGGCTGCTGGTAGCCGTTTCAACTGGCACATTACTATACTTACACAGGTCACTTAAAAGAAAGGTTTTCTAAAGCCAGCCACAGTTCTCTATCTGCAGTATGGCATGGCTATAGCTCCATACATAAATAAATAACTCAATACATATATAAGTTTTTTTATACAATGTTTTAGTTTTGTTTGGTGTTTCTGTACAAGAAGCGCTCCATTAATTTAAAGCTGAAGTAAAGCCAATCAAAATAATTTGGTTCAGTGTCTATGTAATTCAAATCCATAGAAGATTAGGGTGAACAACTCTAGATATTTTAATATGCAAATTAATAATTTAAATGTCTACTTTAGGACTGGATTTGAAAAATCAAATGTTGTATCTGTGCACAACAACACAAATCTAAATTCCGTCTTACTCTAATGCCAGAATGCTTTATGTCTCATTAAAACAAGGAACTGAATGAGACCAGTGCACTGATTTAACTCTATTTCATCATGACATTGATTTCTTCTCAAGGCAGGTACAAAAGGGAAATGTTTCCTGTCAACAATGACATACGATAAAGTAAAACAATGACTAATTTAGTACTGCATGTTTCAGATAGTCTGTGTGAAGATCTCATAATAATTACAGGACTAGACAGCAGTCAGATATATTTGACCGATTGCCTGGCAAAAGGATTTTAATTGAGTAAATGCAAAACCATAGTCTGAGCTGATTGGTAGGGCTAGGCTGCTACATTTTGTATATTTTCCTTAAATGTACTGCAGTTGCAGTGAGGTTTATGAACTTTTAAATCCATCAAATATTTGTTGCAGTAAGTCACAAAGGGATGAGTTGTTAGTATCATAAAATACCAGAAAACAGAGGCGAGAAGGCAATATGTGCCTTTGTATGAACTTATTTTATATTTATTTATGTATATATTCCTTAAATACGATAGAAGGCCAATCCAAGTACAATTTCTACTCATCTCTAGATGTTCATATAGGTGCCAAATTGAAGATGCAGAATGCATGGCCAAATATACAGATTAGAAAATTATTATATATTTGCACACACACACACACACACACACACACACACACACACACACACACACACACACACACACTCATGCACACAAACAAACACACAAACACACACACTCTCTCTCTCTCTTTATATATATATATATATATATATATATGTATAGGGTCTACTTTAGAACTACGGATGTTTGAAATATCGAGAGCTCACATGAGCTAATATTTCAAACTTCGATATTGATATATATTTTTTTGCACTACAGTGTGGATCAGAATATTTGCCCTTTCCTCACTGTAGTGCGACCTCGGAGTTGGAATATATATTTAGCAGGGGGGGGGTGCAGCCCCCCCACAATAGCAATTTTGAGTTTTGGAATGTACGCTCATTTGAGCGTTCGAGACATTAATCTTTCATTTTTCTGACATAGATCATATATATATATATATATATATATATATATATATATATATATATATATATATTTATACCACACACACACACACACACACACACACATACACATTTATTTACTTGCATACATTCCTATATACCTGGCCTCATACACTTAGTTAGAAAACAAAGTATTCTACATTTATTTATTTGCAATTTGTTAATGGGGTAGGTGAACTGGTCCACAGACACTTTCAGTCATGACTGTGGTGCAGCAGTACAGATTAAATAGTCATTAGAGGAAATATACTTAAATGCAATATACAATTAACATAGTAAGGTGAACTAGCATTAATGATTAACATAATAAGCTACAGTAGAAATAATAATAAAGGAATAGTGCTTAACAATTGAAAGCAATAGACACAACAATGAACACTTATTAGGACTAGTAGTAGAAGCAGGAGTGCTTAAATTGCTATGTACAGAGAAATTGTTAAAGCGATTATTATAAAGGAGAGTAAGCTTTAAAGTAATTAGTAGAAAACGGACTGTAATGTAAGTTGAACAAAAGCCTTGGTTAAGTGTTATAGTAGATTAAGAGTAATTGGGGAGAGAGAGAGAGAGACTTTAGAGCTAAAAAACTATGGTTAGTATTCACAGTCCGGGGCTTTGCATTTTCGTAACAATAATCTGTGAAGAGCGGATCTCAGTGGATGTGCAAATTCCCAACAGTGAGCATGCATATAAAGATCTGAAGGAGTTATTTTAACACCCCATGTCAAAAAAGTGTGATATGCTAAACGCATAACTGATAGGGAGATAGCTACTAAGCTGTTAAGGGGCTTTGCATGTATGCGTATGAGTTCAGTTTAAAGATATGAATCTATAATGAACCCATTTGCATACAAAGTATGTAAATATTCCTGAACATATGCTAGTAAATAGCAGTTGTCAAGGAGAGTACAGAGATGTGTTGGAGATTAGTCAGTGCTTTTGCATACCTGGTCATTTTTACTGAAGGGGTCACTTGGGCATATATTTTATTTGAAGCTTGTACATCGCATACCTGGACATTTTACTGAAGGGGTTGCTTGGGTGAATGTTTCATTTTCATGCTTGTACATACTAAGGCATGTTACGGAAGGGATCACTTGGGGAAATGTTTCATTTAAGTGCTTGTGCATACCTGGACATTTTACTGAAGGGGTTGTTTGAGTGAGTGTTTCATTTTGGTGTTTGTGGATGTGATGACATGAGTTATTACCATCCATGTCAGGGAGAATAGGGCTGTGCATGTGTAACATATGCCAGTATAGTTAGCTGGAGCTTTGTAAATAATTTTGTGTCATTTGACTATCACACTGATTTGTACAGAGGCTTGTGTTAAAAAATGTGTCAGTAAAAACAATAGCTAAACTAACAAAATCAACTCATCATCTTCATCATCTTCTTTCGGCTGTTCCCATTAGGGGTCACCACAGCGGATCATCTGTTTCCATTTCTTCCTGTCCTCTGCATCATACTCTTTCACACCAACCACCTTCATGTCCTCTCTCACCACATCCATAAACCTTATCTTAGGCCTTCCTCTTTTCCTCTTACCTGGCAGCTCCATCCTTAGCATCCTTTTCCCGATATACTCAGCATCCCTCCTCAGCACATGTCCAAACCAACGCAATCTTGCCTCTCTTGCTTTGTCTCCAAACTGTCCAACCTGAGCTGACCCTCTAATATACTGATTCCTAATCCTGTCCATCCTAGTCACACCCAGTGCAAATCTTAACATTTTTAACTCTGCCACATCCAATTCTGACTCCTGCCTTTTCGTCAATGCCACTGTCTCCAACCCATATAACATAGCTGGTCTCACTACCCTCTTGTAGACCTTGCCTTTCACTCTTACTGGTACCCGTCTGTCACAAATCACTCCTGACACTCTTCTCCACCCATTCCACCCTGCCTGTACTCTCTTCTTCACCTCTCTTCCACACTCACCATTACTCTGAACTGTTGATCCCAAGTACTTAAACTCATTCACCTTTACCAACTCTACTCCCTGCATCCTCACCATTCCTCTACCCTCCCTCTCATTTACACACATATATTCTGTTTTAGCCCTGTTGACCTTCATTCTTCTCCTCTCTAAAGCATATCTCCACCTCTCCAGGGTTTCCTCAACCTGGTCCCTACTCTCACTACATATCACAATGTCATCTGCAAACATCATAGTCCACGGGGCCTCCTGTCTAATCACATCTGTCAACCTGTCCATCACCACTGCAAATAAGAAAGGGCTCAGAGCTCATCCTTGATGTAATCCCACCTCCACCTTAAATGTATCTGTCACTCCCACCGCAGTCCTCACCAATGTCAGACTACCCTTGTACATATCCTGTACCACACTTACATACTTCTCTGCCACGCCCAAATTCCTCATACAATACCACAACTCCTCTCTAGGCACCCTGTCATATGCTTTCTCTAAGTCCACAAAGACACAATGCAACTCCTTCTGACCTTCTCTGTATTTCTCCAACAACACTCTCAGAGCAAATATTGCATCTGTAGTGCTCTTTCCTGGCATGAAACCATACTGCTGATCACTAATCATCACCTCCCTTCTTAACCTAGCTTCCACTACTCTTTCCCATAACTTCAAGCTGTGACTGATCAATTGTATCCCTCTGTAGTTACTGCAGCTCTGCACATCACCCTTATTATTAAAGATAGGTACCAAAACACTTTTTCTCCACTCCTCAGGCATCCTCTGACTTTCCAAAATTTCATTAAACAATCTGGTTAAAAATTCCACTGCCATTTCTCCTAAGCACCTCCATGCTTCCACTGTTATGTCATCTGGGCCAACAGCCTTTCCATTCTTCATCCTCTTCATAGCTGTCTTTACTTCCTCCATGCTAATCTGCTTCACTTCCTGAATCACTATCCCCACATCATCCAACCTTCTCTCTCTCTCTCTCTCATTCTCTTCATTCATCAGCCCTTCAAAGTACTCTTTCCATCTACTCAACACACTCTCCTCACTTGTGAGTATGTTTCCCTCACTGTCCTTTATCACCCTTACCTGCTGCACATCTTTCCCAGCTCTGTCCCTCTGTCTAGCCAATTGGTACAGGTCCTTTTCTCCCTCTTTAGTGTCCAATCTCTCATACAACTCTCTATATGCCTTATCCTTAGCCTTTGCCATGCGCCTCATCTCCTTATACTCATGTCTACTTTCTTCATCTCTTTGACAATCCCACTTCTTCTTCTCCAGCCTCTTCCTCTGTATACTCTCCTGTAATTCCTCATTCCACCACCATGTCTCTTTGTCCTCCTTCCTCTGTCCAGATGTCACACCAAGCAAACTAACAAAATCAACTACTACCATAGTATTCAAAAAGTTCTGGACTGCCATTAATACTTTACACCCAGGTAAATCTACTACACCCACACTGACAACACCCAATAAGTCTGATAACATTGCAACCCAATTCAACAGATACTTCACAAAAAACTATCTTAGCCCTCTCAAGTTCCCAGAACACACCACCACATCCAAACCACTTATATCACAAAATAGCACCAACTCCTTTAAAATACAATCAGTCTCTGTAAACACCATAAAAAACTACTTAAAAACTAAAGCTAACCACATTAGCAGCAGACAAACTCCCTGCAGAGTTTTTGCAAATCACAGCAGAAGCATTAGCATATCCAGTAGCCATACAAATAAAAAGATCAATCTCAGAAAGCTTGGTACCTGATATATGGAAAATCTCCCATATTATACCCTTACACAAAGGAGGTAATTCCACTGAACTTATCAACTATTGCTCAATTGCCATTCTATCACCCCTATCTAAAATCCTACTTACACACACACAAATTATTGTCAAACACTCAACATGGCTTTTGCCCTTATCACAGTACTACCACAGTCATATTTTCCTTCAACAATACAGTGAATAACTATAGAAATAACAAAAAATTTGTATCTGCCATCTTCTTTGGCCTTTCTAAAACCATTGACATGGTAAATCACAACAAACTTATTAACATTCTTGCAACCCTAGACCTCAATGCTTCCTTAATTACCTGGTTTAAAAGCTATTTGTCAGGATGCCAGCAGTCCATTCAATTGCAAAATTAACTCTTCCCCCTTCTTCCAGTAACTCTAGAAGTTCTCCAAGGCTCCATCCTTGGACATCTATTGTTCTCCCTCTTCACAAACAAACTCCACATCTCTACTCCTCACATTACAGTTATACAATACACAGATGACTCCACACTAATATGTGCAACTTTCTTCCTACAAGGCCTCCAGACCATCACCTGAGACTCTCTTCTAGCTGCTGAAACATGACTGACTAACACCCGACTCATTCTAAATCCCAACAAAACCAAGCTCCTTCTCTTTCATCCTAGAAGAACTTCCCAACATACCTGCCATTCAATATCACATCCAAAAGCAATACCACCATCACCCCAGTAACCCACACCAAACTTCTAGGCAGAGAAATTGACAACTTAAAATTCAATATTCACATCTCTCTAACCATTAAGAAAGTACACAAAAAACTAAATACAGAAAAACAATTCCTGACTGTAAACACAAAAGTTACCATTGCTTGCACACAGCTCTGGTCAATGCTCCTATATGCCTCTCCAATTCATACCAACCGCAGAAAAACTGATCTAGCTAAGCTTGAATCCTGTTATAATAAAATTGCCAGGTTTACCATTGACTCCCCTTACAGAACACATCACTGTACAACTCTTAAACTACTAAACTGGCTAGAACTACCACAATTACTACTCTTTAATCAGCTAACCTTTGCTCATAAAATCCTTCATCAACCAGAAAAAAACTCTGCTGCTCTCCAGAATCTTATTCAACCACACACTAACAATCGTTCTCTGCATTCCAGCAACAAACTTCTTCTAGAGATCTCTAAAACAAACAATGCAGCCAAAGACTCACTTTTCTCAAACTTCATTCCCAAAATATGGAATAAACTGCCACCCATGATAACCTCCAACTGTTCTATAGCTCAATTCAAAAAACTCTTAAAGTCACATTTAACTGAAACTTGGCTCTGCTCTTGCACCTGTCTTAACTAGTCTCTGTTACTTATATAACCTCAGAACCTCCAAGAATACATGTTCTATTTCTCTCCTTCAATATTTAAATGGAATATATGCCGTATTGACACTAAATATATCTGAATTAACTTTAAATGTGCATGTATGTCAATCTTGTAAATAGTCTTCTGCAAAATGTCAACCATGTATGTTAGTTTAATTTTTGTGTATATTTGCTTACTTTGTGACTAATTGCAATAATTCTTCTGTACTGTTTTGTGTCTACTTTATTTTATTTTATTTTTTTTTGTATATTTGCTTACTGTGTGACTAATTGCTATAATTCATCTGTACTGTTTTGTGTCTACTGTATTTTATTTTTAATTGGAGCTTTTCTCCCTGGGCCTCTGCTGAAAGAGGACCCATGTCCAGTCGGACTTCCTGGTAAACAAATGCAAAATAAATAAATAAACAGTGTTATTATAACTAATTAAATGTATATGTTTAAACAAAGAATTATGGAAATAAAGACTACAAGTTTTTGAAATTGTTCTATAGCTTTCAGATACTGCAAAAGATCTTAGCAAAGCTCTGAGTGTGTATTGCACCAGAGTCAGGTGATCAAATGTGATGTCATTCTATAATCAGCACTGAGAGGATGGAACTCTCACAGCAGCTTGTTTTGTTTTTTTTCTTTGGAATAATATATAAAGATCTATGACAGTTATCACATTCAGTTGAGTTAATTAGTTTAATTCAGTTCAGTTAGTTGGAAGCTCATCACTTTTCCTTGTGTAAGCAAGCATCCTAGCATCTTGCCTTGTTGTATTAATTAAGTTAGCTAGAGAACAGTTATTCTTTATACAGTCAGGAAATATAGTGAGTTTAGTTAAGTAGTGTTGTTCTGTATCTGTTTGAACCTATCCAACTGTGCTATTTTTATTTCTCCCGTGATTGAAACTCTGGTGTTTATTGTACTTTGATATTTAGTATTCTCATGTTTTCTATTTAATATTTACTATTAAATATTTTATACATTTCATTGTGGCTGGTCTTTTAGAGAATGCTTTTAATGACTTGAGAGTACTTATGCTTATTTTAGTGGGTCTACTTTAGGACCTTGAAAGCTTAATAGCTCGAATGCATATGGATCAAACCATATGCATCAAACTATTAAACAATCGAAGTCCAAACAAAAAATAAAATACACACAAAAAAAAAATAATTTAAACTAGTGTAGGCAGGTGGGTCAAGCCCCCCTGCACCCCCCACATGGGGGACTGCACCCTCCAAATACGGAGATTTCCGTTTACATTTTCGATGTTTTGCGCTTTCAGTGTACTCATGACAAGAATATCATATTAGATATTCCCGGACTTTGAGCACATAAAGTAGACCTTATTTTAGTGACACCTTGGCCACTCTGAAAAGCCTGGCTGCTTTGGTTACACTTTATCATTTATATTAGTATTGATTTTACTTAGTATAATTGGATACCCTTGTAAGAACCCGAGAGTAGTTGACTTGTGGCAACATACTTACCTTATTGTCTGGGCAGATGGGGACTCATGTCTAAAAAGGTAACTCTTTATTATGACACCAAACATTTAGAGAAATATCTGAGTTTAAACATTACCCCCAGAGGGCTTAGAGTGGACAAACTGTCTGTTTTTGAGTTCTCAGAGTATGAAGAGTTTTTTTTAAGAAGAATGAAAACAAGTTTCCATGCAATGTACTTTAAATTTTCTCAGAATCTTAGCTAAAAGAAATGTGAGGATGCACAGCTAAATTTGGCAGAATATAATTCAGTTGCAATATGTTCTCGTGAAGGAGGTGGAGCAGATTTTTGTGGATAAAATGAAAGACATTAAGTTCTGGATGAGCAATGTGAAAATGGGAGTTACAGATTTCAAAAAAAAAGCTCAATAGACTTTAAAAATGACCACCACATTGGGGGTGGTCCTTTGACTAAGATCATCAGTGATAGATCATTTACATCACATGATTCATCATGCAATTTGAGAGTGTTGCACAAGAGCAGCTAAAGAATTTTCAGCATTCCAGCAGAGGTAGAGGCTGGACAAATTTTGGTAGAGGGAGAAGATAACTGCATTCAGTTGAGGTCACAGATGGACAATTTTTTGTTGTTCCTTTTCCTAATGTTCTGCAAGAGCTGCAAAGTAAGTGTGTAACTGCACAAGAATGTTTGGATATTATCAATTTGTATGACTTAGGCATCACTGTGGATATCAAAATCTTATTTTTAAGGGTAGTAAGTTTGTACCAATGCATTTCCAGTATTAGCAGATGTCATTTTGAATATAAAACAGTTTTGTAGAAAATTGTATCTTAGGGTCTTTTTTGGGACCAAAAAAGTTCCTGTTGAAACTAATGATGACAATTTAGATGATTCTTTGTTAAATTTGTCAGTATATGAAATCTAGATAATGGTACAGTGAAAAATAGTGAGAATATACAGTGTATGGAAAATGTATTTCATACGGGATATGGAAAATTCAGTGGCGGCTGGTGACTTCAAATCAAAGGGGGGCTGCAGAGGACAGCTGAATGGGTGGGGGCCAGTGGGAAGGGGTGCGACCAACTAGAAAGGGACTGAGCTATGCTTAAAACCACACAAACTGGAACTTTAATTAAATACATTGCCCTGGGTGCCAAACCATCATTATGAGCATCCAATCAAAACAAAATGAAGTGTAGAAGAAAAAAATATTTCAATGCATTGGCTACATGACAGCTTACTTAATATCTAGATGGAAACAAAAAGGTTGTGAGGCATGAAAAAATAAATTACTTTTTAAATAAAAACAAGCAGCACTCAACTCAAACCACTTCTCCTTGAACTGCAGTTCTAATTATAATTTATTTTCAGCTTTATAAATGTACTAAGTAACATGCTGAAAGTAGCAATCTCTGTGATACCCCCACTTGTAAAAATGTTTCTTATCCAAAAAAGACCTGCTGCCTGACAAGAACTATCTACTTGTTTCATGGGGAAGACATGATCAAAGTAAAAAATGAACAGCAAACAAGAAACAAGCTCAAGATAAATTGCTTAAAGGATTACTGCACAGGTTATGGACCACACGATAAATTGGCATTCTGTTTAGTTTACGGGTAAAGCCTGCAAAGATGTCTGCAAGTCTCCAACAAATGTAATAAGCTTCTGAAAATACTGTAATCCTGTCCTTTATTACAAATACTGTCATATGCATTTCAATACCTAAGGCTTATATGCTATCTAGTTATGCAAATATTCTCTGCATGACAACAACAAAAAGGCTTTCAATGTTGGTAATTCTTTAACAGTATGCCCATTAAAGCTTACTTGCATCTTACAGTCTCAGACAAACTTACCTGATGGTCATTAAAGCATTGCTACTTAAACACAGAGCAATAGGCACTGCAACGACATGCATTTTCTGAACAAGAAGAAGCATAAATCAATAGTATAAAAATATGACAGAAAAGCAGAACATTCTGCAAAATCAAGGACAGATTAAAAGTCAGTGTAGTACTTGTGTCTACCTTGGATGGGGGAATACTCTGCACACTTACACTGCATAACTGCTCCTTGCCTTGCCTGGACACATCCTGAGTCACCACGTGGGGGAGTGGGGTGCAACAAGTTTGTCACAATTTGAAATGTCTCTGGCAGACAGTGATGGCCCTGATACATTTGTCATACCACTCCGCCTCAGAGCAAGAAATCTGGACAAAGCCATAAACAGAAGTGGGACAAAGGCCCAAAAATAAGGATCATTTTTAAATATTGCTCTTATAAACTTAGAAAGATATAGAATAGTAGGGCTTGCATTAGTATGAATTTTCTAAAGGGTATGAAATCTGAAACACAAATGTCTGTCATTATTTTCTAACTTCAATCTTTAATGATTTTCCACTAATTTGCCAGAAAAACACAATTTTATGAAAAACGGACCAAAAATGTGATTCAAAAATATAAAACAGCCACACAATACAGCTGGGAACCTGTCAAAGAAGGGACACTTTTTAATATTAGTACTGTTAACTTGAGCAGTTGACAAAATAAGAGAATCTACATGCATTTCTGAAATTAAAAGTAATTCATAACTCTGATCATTACAATTGTTTATTAATGGTAAACTCTCCACGTTTTCTTCCAAATTTGCCATTTTGCAGATGGATTATTAGGGGAGAGCAGCATTTTGAGCCAAAATTGGGGACAGCTGAGAGGTTTCAGTATAACTAATTCTATAAAGTGATTTATCTGCACATACCTCTCAACTTCTTAATGCAGGAAATCTGGACAAGGTCAAATATATTGGGCGAACATATAGACAGTACTAAAAATTGCTCTTGTATAAACTTAGACAGTTGACAGAATAAGAGGTCTTGCTTTGGCATGCATTTTTCTGAAGAGTATGAAGTCTGAAACTCAATGTCTACCTTTATTTAGTGACTTCATTCCTAAATAATTTACCAGAAAACCATAAATTTTATAAGAAACCAAAAATAAAAATGAAAAATCTATTCATTCTGCAAAAATCTGGACAGTTAAGAGGTATACTTCAGCTGGGACTGCCTGGGTTTGCTACCCTTCCCCCCTCATAAAATCATGATTGAATGGGGCCTCCCCTCTGCAGCTATTCCAATGTCCTATTACTTGGCTATTTTACCCTATTTAACATGAACACTGTAATGTGCATACTGCTTTACTTCTACAATGATTTGGATTTCATTTAAATGTTTTATTTTACATTTTACAGCACAAACACTAATAGACATCTGCTAAACAAAGCAATGCAATCTCACAATGAAAATAGACTTGGCATTAAAACTTCCCTGCCCTTAAAACTCACTTTCATTGAAACAGCATTGAAACCCACATTCATAGAAAATACATCTGACAAGTGGCAGATAAAGATTAACTTTGGGCTGTTTTCAAATAATAGGCCCCTTGCACAGGAAACATACATGTGTTCTTTGATACACCTTCCTGATTGTATTAAATTATTTTCCTTGTATAATACAGTACAGTTGTTAGACAGTGTTTTAAATTTATTGTTTTGAACATTTTTCCAGTAAACAATGAAACAAAATGCATGCACCAATAATGACAAAACTACCCAGTTCAGAACATTTCCATCATAAAAGTCTACTCAAACTTCTACAATCAACCAGTATCAGTAAATATGTGCAATTTTTGCAGAAGTAAAAGTCATCCAAATAATTACATATTAAAGAGATCTGTGACTAATGAAGAGGTTGCTGCTAGCAAACAACTTTATATTTCATTGTTTCATCTACAAATAAAGTGTCTGTTGCCCTTGAGGAATAAATTGCCTATGTTACATTAAACAAATGATAAGCTAGTAAAATTGCAATAGGGAATGGATGGCAAACTGATAACAGGTTCATCATTACTAGGTATATCCACCAAAGTGGACATTCTCATGATTGCAGCATCCACCCCCTTTAAAAGTACAACACAGTACTGTATCAGAAATGCATCTATATACTGTGGGAGTAGACCCAGCAGCCTTCTGCATCAAAAGCAAGTAGCAGACTCCAAATCTGACATCAGACTAGTGACAAGTGGAGTACCACAGGGTTCAGTCCTGGGTCCTCTCCTGTTTGGTATCTAATTTTCTGAAGTACATTCTAACACAGAAGGTCTATGGCTAATGAAGTTCACAGATGACTGCAAACTAGGAGCCATAACCAAAACTCCTAACAATGTGGACATCCTACAAAAGGGCCTCACTGAGACAGATGCCTGGTGTCAAAGCCATGGCCTCAAGCTCAATGCCAAACATTGCATTGTCATCCCCTTTGGTAAAAACTCTGTACCCATGAGCTACCACATAGGTGGTAGTCTACTTAACACCGAAAGTGTGATAAGAGACCTTGGGACACAGGTGGACAGTAGTCTCTCCTTTGATAATCACATCTCCACAGTAGTCAGGAAATCCTTCTACGTGGCACACCTCATCACAAAAGGTTTCTTATCGAGGAAAAAAGAGGACATTGTTCCCCTCAATTCGTCACTCATTAGACCCATTATAGAGTACAATGCCCCTTTTGGTATGAACCTCACAAGACATCTACAACAACTGGAAAAGCTGCAGAAATACCGCATAAAGAGGATTGTTGGCCTCAAACAGATGAACTACGCAGACCATCTCAAAGAAGTCCAGCTTTACTCCATCACATATCACCTAGTCAGAGGCGATCTCTGCCTAACTTACAAAGCTATGTCAAACCCAGAGCTGTTGGACATGCTCCACTTAAAGAAATCCCAGTCCCTCTGAGCTACATGCTCTAGTCACCTAAACCTTGTCACCACAATAAACAGAACATGCTGGAGGGATAGATTCCTGTCCTAGAGACGTCCCATACTCTGGAACAAGCTACCTATCTATATAAAACAAAGCTCCTCATTAGCACTCTTCAAGAAAAATTTTGATTGGATGGGAAATAGAAAATTCACCCCAGGGATCACCTCTGGGGCTCTGCTAGACAGGGGCACAGGAAAATTATTGTTTTTGGTGGCGAAAGCCAGGGTACCTTTTTGGATAGCCATTATAGAAACCCTAGGTTCAATAGCCAAGTACCTACCTGTGAACCTATGAACTACCTGTTGTGCTATTAACAATGCAAGCAGACTCTGCATAAGCAGTACTAAACTTCTCTTCAAACTCTCAGCTCCTTGTAAAATCCACTCGACACTCAACTGTATTTCTCAACTTTGAAGCACAAGAAATCTGAAAAAAGCCAAAATTTATTGGGGGGGGACAAAAGCCCAAAAACTAGGGACACATTTTAAACATTGCTTGTATAATCTTGGAAAGTTGCTAGAATACAATGCTGTGTTATCACCATGCATTTCACTGTCAAGTCTTGAACTCAGGACCCTATGCACTACAGTCAGAGCAACATACCACTATGCCAAATCAGCTGTTTCTTGAAAGACAGGTAGACTGAAACTTAAATGGCTATCATTTAGTGAATTCAATTCTCACCATAGTTCTCAACCTCTTAGCAAAAACACCTACACAGACACACACACACACACACACACACACACACACACACACACACACACACACACACACACACACACACACACACACACACACTATTCTTGCTTCAAAAGTCTGTCCAAGCTGTATACATTCCATCAGAGTCCATCCATCAGCACTAGAAAGCCCGCAACAGGAGCAAGCTCCCACCAAGCCTGCAGACGTTGTAGTCCAATCCCCTTCCCATCTATGCAGTTATAACTGCATAGTCTTCTGGGATCTTTGCTGTGGCAGGCTGTCTTCCTAATCTGGACTGTCTCACCAGCAGTCTGGATTCTGTGTGCATGCTCTAGACTGGTCCAGCAGCAGTCCGGACGCAGGAAACATCATGAGTGTGTATGCATGAGATCAGGGACTCGCATTTGTTGTTTTATTTATTTTTTCTTTGCTGTTTTTATTTTTTCTTTCTTTTGTACAGCTGGGGGGGGGCAGCCCAATAGCATGAGCCACCCCTGGGAAAATTACCAATCCCAAACCTTTGTCAGACTAATAAATCTATGCCTCAAAGATGTTCTAGTGGCATACAAAGTTTTGAAAGAATTTTATGTAAAAGGACTGAAGTAGAATTTCTTGGTTTCATGAAGTTAAGGAAACAGTTCAACTTAACTAAGAAAGAATAGGCTGCCCTGAATGAACTTAGAAAGGATAGAGCTGATATTATTTTAGGAAAGCTGACAAGGGAAGTAACTAGGTAATACTGTCTAAAGAAAAATATGAGAAAATCTTTTTTGATTTGTTAATTGAAAAATATTATGAAAAGGTGCCCTGTAACTCTCTCATACAGTTCAATAGTATGCTGTTAGAAATTTTGGGGAAAGGGAAAAGGTTGTTTTTTTTTTCTGCTAATGATATCAAGAAGCTACATGTTAAATTTCCTAAGGATCCAGTTTTCTATGTCATCTCCAAAGTGCACAAGAATCTTAGGGGTGAACTATTGTGGCAGGGGTGGATTTGTATCTTCAGAATGAAGATGTTTTTGTTTGGATCTGCATTTAAATGGGTACCTACATTGGGAGGGGCTACCTGCATAGGGTACCCTCCCACATCAAGAACACTGCTGAATTAAGTCAAGAAGTTAAAGGGCTAGAGTGGTCTGATAAGTTTTATTTGGCCACTCTGGACATTAGGGCCCTTTACATGAGTATTAAAAGAAGATGGGGGTTAGAGGCAGTTGTGAAGATGTTGGGGGAGGGTACATATACAGCTTATTTGGCTGAGTTGTTGGTATTTTGTCTCACACATAATCATTTTAGGTTTGGGAAGCAGTGTTTTCTTCAGAAGGAAGGTACAGCAATGGGAGCTTCTTGTGCCCCATGTTATTTCATTATTTTCATGACATGTTTTGAAAACAAGTTTCTGTATCCAACTGATTTTTTTATTAACAAGGTAGTTTTGTTTACACATTACATAGATGATTTGATTTTTATATGCAAAGGTATGCCCTCAGAATTTGCTAGTTTTGCTGAAGAATTGAATATTATTGCTCATGGCCTGGAATTTACTTTCACAGTTAATAAAGAATGCATTCAATTTGTGGACGTGGAGTTATACATAGGGGAGAACAAGCTGGTACAGTTCAGGCCATTTAGGAAAGTTACAGCTAACAGCTATTTGCATGCAAACAGCATGCATCCTCCACATCTTTTAGAATCTTTGCCTTTTGGTGAATTAAAACACATTTATACAAGCACTTCAGATAGTAGATTAGTGGAGGAGGAACTTACAAAGGTTGAGGAAAGGTTACTTGAGAAAGGATACCCCCCAAGTAGGTTGAGGAGAGCCAAACAAAAAGTGCTTGGAAGTAAGTGGAAAAGGAGTAAGAACTGGACCAGATGGTCTGCCCATACAGAAAGTATAAGGGAAGACACACTCAAAGGGAGATTTTTTTTCATAACTAAGTATTCACCCTTTTCTCAAACATTAAGGAATTTGGTCTATGATTTATGGCCAGTTATTAGTCACGATGAGGATCTGAGAAAATTGTTTCTAATAAAGGTTACTTTTTCCTTTGGCAGATTTTTGAATCTAAAAGTATTAGTTAATTTAAAAAGGGTGGGGGTGTCAGTCTGGATAGACCAAACATATAAGGAATATCAGAAATTGCAATTTTGACAGTCCTGTTTTTGAACATTTCCATAAGGCACATAGGGGTTCCTGATGCTATTTTTTCTTTATCATTCTGGCAAGATCTTACCTAGTTAGTGGGGGAGATTTCACTGTCAGTTAACTTAAAATGGAAAGTAGATTCATTTTGAATTTTACCACTTTACAACCCATAGGTATGAATTTGGGAGTGAATTTAAATATTTAATATTTGGATATTTATGTATGACATTTAGTGCTAATACTATGTTGTTTAACAACTGTGTATGAAAATGTGAATTTTTGTTCTTTGCATTTAACATTGTATTTATGGTATGTTTTCACTTTTGCGCTTGGGCCTTTAAGGGTTTGTTTGGTTTGGGTATTTAGTTAAGCATTAATGTATCATGTGACTGGAACAGAAAAGCACTGAGATTTATTGAGCTGTGTTGTGGCTTAAGTTATTCCTTGAAGGCATTCAGCCAAGGTACCAGAAGCACCTGTAAAGAAAATTGGTTTAGAGCTAGTATTGGCTCCAGTGCTTTTTTCAGTGTGCAGAAGGGGGCACAGCTAGTAAATGAGTGCCAGCCTTTCCCAGGAGTGTGTGTGTGTGTGTGTGTGTGTGTGTGTGTGTGTGTGTGTGTGTGTGTGTGTGTGTGTATGAAAATCAAATACCCAGGTGTGGGTGTGTCAGTTACTTTAAAATGGGATGCAGTGCTCAAAAATGAGTCTTGTTTGGGATCTGGAAAGACAGAGAGTCCAGTCCCAGGTCTGGGGCATGTTCCTTGTGTGCTCTTGGGAGAAATTCTGCTTGATGCAGAGAGCTGCATCCTAATATACTGTGTAAATTCATTCTGGTTCTTAGTGACTGTCTGTCACAAGTGTCAGTGGTAAGGATTGAGGCTCCTTGATTACTGGTCTGGGTAGAGAGGCCATCACAGTGCATACTAGGGTATGTTACTGAAGGGGTTGCTTGGGTGAATATTTCATTTTGGTGCTTGTGCATACTAGGAAATGTTACTGAAGGGGTCACATGGGGAAATATTAAATTTGTATCTCATAGAAGTACTTGCGAATATATTTCAGACTGCTGAAGTGATCACTTGGAAAAATAATTTATTGTGTCATTTTAGTGCCTGTACATATTTAATACAAACTAATGAAGGGGTTGCTGGGGGGAAATAATTTGTGTGTCAGGGACGTGATTGTGCATACTTGGACAAACAAGCTTGCAGATAGCAATTCCAATATTAAAGGCAATGCATTGCTTTTAACAACAGATGTGGTTATACTGGGATGTCGAACTATGAATTGCAAAGCTGCCTCATTAGCATATTGCACTTTACAACATTGCTAGTGTGCATCTCATTATTTTAATGCCTTTCACATTAGCATAAATAGGATATATGAATCCCGCCATTGCTGCACTCATTTGTACACATCAGAAATAGCCCTATCACTCTGCACAATCCACTATAAATGCAGGTCTGTATGAAGTGTAGATACTATGTTGAGACATAAAGTAGATTAGTAGGTTTAACCTACTTCTTGAAAATAAGTACAATTGACTTTGCTATTTAAGTGTTTGCTTAGAGCAGCTTTAAAGGCCTTTAGGGTATGATTAGCTTTTAGTTCACTCAAAAGGTTATTTCATATTTTGGGTCCCATATTGGGAAAGCTTTTTCACTAATGACATTCTTGATTCTTGGTCAAGAAAGTGTTAGCTCCTCCACCTTATGTGTACTTCTTAGTGTGTTGGTAACATTCTTCACTGCAGTAATCTTTTCAGTAGGGGGCAGTATCCAGATATGAGGATTTTATAAATGGCAAGCAGTGAGATAGCTTGTTTTGTAATAGGAAGCCAATTAACTTATTTTAGTAGGTCACAGTGATGCATATTCATATCTACAAAATGAACAAATGTGAATAATGTATTTCTAATGGTTTGTATTTTATGTGTGCTCTGAGCTGAGAATAAGCAGAGTAAGGGAAGACCATATACAGGTTTTAGTATAAGAATGTTTTTACGGATGGCTAGCTTGGTTATGGGAAAGCAGATAGGAGATGTTGCAGCAGAGTTTCAGTCTGGATAGTACCGCTGAGGTAATATTTTCAGTATGAAGGGAAACGTTAAGGGAGGGGTCAAGTTTCAGGCCTAGATACTTCAGGGGATGGTACTTGGAATGACAGTTCCATTGTTATCTTTAAGAAGAAAGTATGGACAGGAAACATATTTCCCTTGTGTAGCAAAAAGCATTGCATTAGGTTTATTATCATTCAGCAAGAGTTTGTTATTAAATACCCAGGATGTCAGACTGGAAAAACTTGTCTGAAGTTTATGCTGAAGTAACTGATGTGCTGTACTGGATTCAATCATTAAAATGTCATCTGCTTACAAAAACAGATTAAGTTCAGACGTCATATCATTACAATACAAATAATTTATTAGAGCAATAATACATTCCACTCTGATTCCAAAAGAATGTCGTGCTCAGTACAGTGTGCTGAAGTAGGACATTGATTAACTAAGTGTGGATGCAATTCTAAGAGCAATAGAAAATCAGACCCATATGCTAATGAAGATGGTGTAGGCTACCTGCGGATTCTGCACAAATTCAGCAGATTCTGAAAGTGTCTGTGTGTGTGTGTGTGTGTGTGTGTGTGTGTGTGTGTGTGTGTGTGTGTGTGTGTGTGTGTGTGTGTGTGTGTGTGTGTGTGTGTGTGTGTGTGAGACTGACATCCTACACCCTATTAACCCTTCAATTAAATTGCTTTACCAGCCTCACTCATCTGTTGCAGCAATGTTTTCGGAGCAATGTTTTCTGAGGAATGGCTACAGATCTTTTACCTGTGTCAGTTAATAACTGAATCAACTAAGACAAACGAAACCATGTTATGCAGCAAGGAAACAAGTAACAGGTAATACACCTGCAATATATTATGAAACAGGAACAACATGAGCACAAATGAAACACCCATATACTACTGCCACATCTGCTGTGAATGCCTGCATTATGCACATGATGCTACTACAAATTTTGCAGTCAAACTGTGGATGTCCACAACTCTTATTCAGTTATTTCAGGCCATCAGACTAGAATCAGACAAAGAACAGTATTGTACTGCCATAAATTTCTTAACTATTCTTTATAAACACCACTCAAACATCAGCCATAATGCACTAACTTGTACACAATTAATGTTATGACTATTATTTTAAGCTTCATGTATACAAGTGCAGTAAACAAGCATAAATTCTGCTATACCTTTGGATTCCACTGGGCTCTAAAGCATTATATATATATATATATATATAAAGGAGGCAGTGTTTCAATCTATATGAGAGAGAAATTCATCTCCTGTCTACTTAGACTGGACAACTCCATTGACTTACTCCAGGTCCAGGTTACAGTGCGTAAGACCCCCATTTTAGTCAAAGCCAATTATAAACCCCCATCCATTGGTCACGATGTTCACAAAAGCTATTGCCCAAACTGGAGACAATCCAAATGTTACTGAACACACTGGTTATTGGGGATTTCAATTATTCCACCATCAACTGGGAAACCTACGCTTACCCTAACTCGCTAGCACAAAAGTTCCGTGACTCTTTAATTCAAATCCCCTGGAACAAATTGTCTATACCTTAACAATGGGAGCAAACATTCCGGATCTGGTCCTCACCAACATGTGAAATAGATACACTGCCACAACTGTCGGATCCTCAGTAGTTAAAACTGACCACAAATCAGTTACATTCGAGTTGGCAGTAACACCAGAACTCATAAAGGGTGAAATCAGACTAAAAAACTTCACTAAGGCAAACTGTACCCTCCTTGGTGAAGGTATAAATGCACTTCAAGCCCCACCCCAGGCTGGAAGTGGTAACTACACTGAAGCTTACACTAAAACCCTGTACAATGACTTGCATAAGTGTATAAACTCAGCTGTACCAGAAAGAATTAAAGCCAGCCCCACTAAAAACAAGCTGCCATGGTGGACATCCAGCATCAACAAACTTTACAATAAACGCAAAAAGTTGCTGTCCAAGAAAACAAAGGCAAGGCCCCAACAATGGAAAAACACTCTCTTCATCCTCAACAGGCAAATAAGACAACTTGTCAAATCCTCCAAAGGCTCCTTTGAGAGAAACTTAGCAAGTACAGCCAAGGATAACCATAAGGCCTTTTACAGTTATGTATGTAACCTAAAGGGTAGGACCCAAACATATGCAGAACTAGTGGCCAATGATATTACACACACTGACCTCACAGAGATAGCAAACCTGCTGTCAGACAGATATGGCAAAAATTTCACTCCCTTATCCCGTCCTAACTTACAACAAACCTTCCACCAACCCCCCCCCCCCCCACACACACACACACATATCTGAAGAGCAGGTCCTCAAGGCCTTGTCCAAGGCAAAGAACACAGCCTCTATGGGACCAGGTGACATCCCAGACTGTCTCCTAAACAGGCTAAAACGTGAACTAGCATCACCTGAATCATCATCAGATCTGAAGAAGGCCATTTGCCAAAAGCACTTGTGATTTATTCTTCAATAGTAAACCAGACAGTTATGTTTCAAAATAATCTAGTCCTAGTCCAAACCAACATAGCCACCAGATATACCAACTCCTTTAATATTTCTGTCTCTGGTTAGATCTGACCACAGACTTCACACATTTTCATTTAAAGTCTCAAACCCCCTGAAATCAGCACATCTGAATTTATGGGTTTTATATGTATAAACATGCTCATATTATATGATGGAGTATTGAAATGTACCTGCAATATCACAAATCTAGTTGCAGCTTCAGCTTATATCAATGCAACACAGACCTGTTTCCACCTAATAGTGCTATTCATAGCCCCAAGTTTCACACTTGCATAGTGGTTATCCACAAAGAGTGCAGCTATGCCTATGCTATGCCTATATGCAAATGCATTTTTTGTCCTGAATAAGTGAATGTGAAGGCATCTAATGAATCATGCCTACTTAGAGCAAAAGTGCAAAGTACCTGAAGTTGATCCGTAAGTATCAGTGAAGGATTATATGAAAACTTTAGGCTTTGTATGCTTTTGTAAATACTCAGAAACTGAGGATGAATGTGGCTATGCATTACCATGTTGGAAAGACTTAAGGCAAGCACTGGACAGCACGACTTTTCTTATTAGAATTTAAAAAATAAAGGGGTTTAATATGTTTTATATAGGGGTATCCTTATATGGACACACTGTTGATTGTTTTAAATAAGGCAAAGGGCTAGATAGGAAAGACTGAAAAAGCGAAGAGATAACAGAGGTGGCATCACAGAAGGAAAACATCAAGAGGGTTGTATTGCAGGAGGTGTGGAGGAAGGGTACTATGTTTTGTTGGGGATAGAACCCCTATTTTTATTCAGTTTTATTTTATATGAGAGGGTAGTTTGGGTGGGATGTAGGTAAGAGATTTTAGGAGAGATGATAAGGGAAGATGAGGGGTGAAAAGAAGTCCAGCCAAACAAGAATCCCAGGTTCACAGGACCATAAATGGTCGAGTCCCTCATGGTGTTGCAGTGGAGGACCCCGAAATTGAGGGGACAAAGGCCTGCAGTGGTCAGCACCAAGTGGGGCAGTAAGTCTTCTAACTGATGAAGAGTCCTGGAATGGCTGAAGGCTTCTGTCCATTATGTGTTCTACTACGTCCTAAACCAAATAATCTAGCACCTAAAATAATCTAGCACCAGTACATAATAAAAGAGTAAAGTCCAATCCCAGACCATGACTAACAGAAAAGAAAAAAAAAACTCATGATGAAAAGGGATAAAGCCTTGAAAAATTATTATAAAAATAGAACTCAAATATGCCCTCCAGCAATTTAGACATCTTAGAAACCTTGGAAAACTCCATGTCAAACAGTAGAAGCAAATATACTATACCAACTTACAAGACAGACAGCAAAACAATCTAAAACTATTTTGGTCATCACTAAATAAACTAATCCACTCTGACAAGACCACCACTACCACTCCCTCTTCAAAAACAGACTATACAACAGACTTTATTCCCACACAGTTTAATTCCTACTTTATGCAATCAATATTATTCTCTCTTAGACACTAATACATTCCCCCTTTCTTTACCCCTGTCCAGCCAAAAACATCCACAGCTCTTCAATTTTAGTCCAGTACCCTCCTCGCTCATAATGAAGTTGCTCCTTAAACTAAAAACTACTTCCATAGCTGTAGCTAACTACCACCAGACTACCTGAAAATGGCTGCAGAAAATATGGCCTTCCCTGTGTCCATACTAATTAATAATTCAACAGCAGAAAGAATGCCCCATCACTGTGGAAAAGCCTACGTCATACCACTGCATGAAGTCAGCAATCCACAGAGTTTAATAACTACAGACCAATAGCAATTATCTCACCCTCTCCAAAATATTAGAGAAATGCTTCCATATGCAGCTGATGCAATACCAAACCTTAAATAGCCTTCTCTCAGAAACACAGCATGGCTTTAGGCCCCAGCACAGCACCACTACTGCTCTACTACATTTTAACAATATAATAAACCAACATAGAAACAAAAACTGCTTGTGTCCACCATGTCCTTAGACTTGTCAAAGGCATTTGATACTGTCTTACAGCATCTATATTATCTTATTGAAGTTTCAGAATATTGAATCTGATATGGTCGACAACATATCATCGAATTCTGAAACATCGAAAGATAAAAAAAAAATGCCTAAAAACAAAAATAAATAAAAACTTACCTTTGCAAGCAGGGGGGCAAGCCCACGTGCACCCCCACCCCCCTTACTTAAATATACCAACTTCGAGACCACACTACATTGAACTAAACGGAAATCTCCCCTTAAGGAGATTTCCATTTAAACATTCAATGTTTTTTGCTTTTGCTAATCTGGTGCCGACTATATCAGCTTCGATATTGTTGGCCTTTGACAACATGAAGTAGACCCGTCTCACACTAGCGACTGACTCTGCTCAGTAGGACTTTCACAATACTCCTTCTCATGGTTTCTTAGTTACCTATCTTGAAGGCGACAAGCCATTAAATGGCAACAAACCTATTCATCCCTTCAACCAGTTACTACAGGCAGCCCTCAGGCCTCTATTCTTGGTCTTCAACTATTTAATATATTTATTAATAATCGCCACACCTCTAGTCACTATGCTAGTTTAATTCAGTATGCAGATAACTCAAAATTAATATGTGCAGCCTCAACATTAAATATGCTCCAAGACATTACCCAAAAATCATTCTTCTCTGTGGAAACCTGGCTCATAGAATCAAACCTTCTACTAAACCCCAAGAAAATGAAGTTAATGCTTTTTACCCCAAAGGGTTGCCAAAATCAATAGCGATCTTTTACCCTAAAGTCAGCAAATAATACTGTCATTAAAACTGTAACACAAAATAAACTTCTAGGCATTATAATACATGACAATCTCAAATACAACCAGCATATACTGCACATCATTAAGTCTACACACCAGAAAACAGGGTGTCTTTATAGGATCAATGGTTTCCTTGCAGATACTGCAAGAAAACCTCTAGCCGCCACCTTCTTATTGCCAACTCTCTTACGTGCCACTCCTATCCTAAGAAACTTAAACAATACCCAAAGGAAAAAAACTTGCCTCTTGGTACAATAAAATAGCTAAACTTATCACAACTCTGCCTCATACAACCCATTAGTGTCATAGCTTTAAGCAATTAAACTGTATTGAGCTGCACAACTATCTAACATATTTACAGCTAACTACAGCACACAAACTCACTCATCATCCAGAAAAAATGCCCTGCACTACAAAACGTATTACTGCCCTACTGTCCAGTAAGGGACCTCTGTTCTATAACAAATTCTTACCATTCACAAATAAGTCAGATAATGTTGCAGGAGACTCACTCTTCTCTCAGTACATTGCTAATCTCTGGAATAGCATCCCCCACACAAGCAAAACTCTCCAACAAACTCAATAGTTTTAAACTACTCTTTAAATATCTTAACCAGTCCTGGTCCTGCATGTGCTCATCACCATGTTAAGACTTTGTGTTCACCATACAATACTCTCAAAATACTCTTGATGCAGGTCATACCCTGCTATAGGACCCAACCATGTCCCTAGACTCTCACTCCATGTTCCTAAGCATCCAAGAATCTATCAAGGTCCAACGCAACACTCTCATACTAGGAGACTTCAACTACCCCTCCATCAACTGGGAAAACTACTCAAGCACCAATGCACTGGCCCAATGGGTCCTGGAATTCATCAATTCCAATGTGCTGGACCAGCTCATTCTTAGCCCACTAGAGGAAGCAACATCCTTGACCTGGTTATTAATAACATGGGCAACCATTGCTCTACACCAACAGTCAATTTCTCTCTGGTTAGATCTGACGACAAACTAATCACCATGGAAATCCACATTTCACCCACACCCCCCGCAAAGGTATCCACCATGAAAAATTTCTCCAAAGCGGACTTTAGACTCCTAAAAACAGAGGTGGCTAACTTCACGAGACCCATGCCAATGGAAAATAGATGCATGACTGCCAAATCATACACCAATGCACTGTATGAACATGTACATAAATGCATGGAACTAGCCATACCCAACAGAACCAAGACTATCTCCACCAAAAAAAGGAAGCCAGTCTGGTGGTCCCCTGCCATTAATAAACTCTACAACAGAAGGAAAAAACTGTTGCAGAAAAAGGTGAAGTCCCAAGACTGGAAAAATTCCCTTATTAGCCTCAACTAAAACTTGAGATCCCTCATCAAAACCTCCAAAGCCAGCTATGAAGGCAGAATTGCAGCAGACATTAAAAACAACCACAAAGCCTTCTTTAGTTATATTAAAAATCTCCATGGCAATACCCAGGCTTGCTCTGAGTTACTGCACAATGGTACATCCTATACTGAGCCAACAGATATTGCCAACATACTGGCCCAAAGATTCAGAGACACCTTTACCCCTCTACCCCCCAAAAGGACCAGTCTCAATACCGGAAGAATGCCAGGCACCCTGCATTACTGCAGCACAGGTTAAAGCTGCATTGTCTAAGTTCAAGAATACAGCTTCCAAGGGACCCGACAATATCCCTGGCTATGTTCTACATGAATTACAAAGTGAACTGCCACCACATTTGTGTGTTCTGTTCACTCACAGCATCACCTCAGACGTTCTTCCTACCAAATTGCGCACTGCTCCAGTCATCCCTCTCCATAAAGGAGGAGTGACTATAGACCCTGAAAATTATTGCCTCATTAGCCTGATGAGTCTGATATGCAAAGCTATGGAGCACATCATCATGGACCTAATTAATAAGGATATAGGAAATCTCCAAACTCTAGATCCCATGCAATTTGGTTTTGTGAAAGGGAGATCATGCCTGCTCAACCTGGTTGACTTCCTTGAGTTAGTCACCAAAGTGGTGGATGAAGGTAAGGCAGTTCATACAGTCTACCTTGATCTGGCCAAGGCCTTTGATACCATTCCTCACTCAGGAATTATTTATAAACTCACCAAACTAGCCATCAACCCCTCTATCATTAGGTGGGTTGCAAATTGGCTCACATATAGAACACATAGTGTGAAAGTAGTGAACTCCAAGTCAGACTGCCGACCAGTCACAAGTGGAATCCCACAGGGATCGGTCATTGGTCCTCTCCTGTTTGGCATCTACTTCTCAGAAGTCCAGGCCAACACAGAGGGACTCTGGCTGACCAAATTCGCAGACAACTGCAAGCTGGGAGCCATTATTAACTCCCCAAGTGATGCGGACATCCTACAGAAAGGCCTCACTGGGACCAATGACTGGTGTCGAAACCATGGCCTTAAGCTTAATGCCAAAAAATGCATCATCATCCCTTTTGAGAAAAACTCAGTTCCCACTAATTACCAAATCAATGGGAGCAAACTGAACACTGAAGGCATTATAAGGGATCTGGGGACACAGGTTGACAGCAACCTCTCTTTTGACCATCACATTGCCACTGTGGTAAGAAAGTCCTTCTATGAGGCATATCTCATTAACAAAGATTTTGCATCCAGGAAGAAAGAGGTCATCATTTCTCTCTACTCTTCCCTCATTAGACCAATCATAGAGTATAATGCCCCATTTGGCATGTACCTCACTAGACACCTGCAACAGCTGGAGAGGCCACAAAAGTACCTCAGAAAGAGGATCCTAGGCCTTAAACATGTCCTACATGGACAGACTCAAAAAACTCCAGCTATTCTGTCTCATATTGCTTACTAAGAGGCGATCTCTGCTTGACTTACAAAGCCATATCTGACTCAACTCTATAGAAATGTTGCATCTAAAGAAATCCCAATCCCTCCCTACCACACAGTCCAGAGACCTGAACCTCATTACCACAATCAACAAAACATGCTGAAGCGACAGGTTCATAACCCAGAGACTGCCCATGCTCTGGAATAGACTGCCCATACATGTCAAGCAGAACACCTCACTATCCCTCTTCAAGAGAAATCTTGATGAGTGGATGGGAAATAGAAAGTTCACCACAGGGATGACTCCAGTGGCTCTACTTGATAGAGGCACTGGGAACTAATGACAGGCGGCACAATGCCAGGGCACTTCTATGGGCTAGGCTTAGCCTAGTACACACCTATGAACCTATGAACGTCTTACTGAAATGACAAAACAATTTTTATACATAACTGCTGTCTGTCTGTACAATAACCTAAGTTGTGTGTGGGCTTTCTCTTTAGTAAGTTCTACTTCTGTAAAATCTTAGAATGTATAAATGTAACTGCTGTATATGAATAAGTGTAGATTAACTACTCATTGTTTAACTGGATCTTAGGATAATGCAGTGTAACCAAATGGGGCGTTTCTCCCTGGGCCTCAGATGAAAAATGGGTATTGCCCAATCAGATTTTCCCAGTAAACAAAGACAAATAAATAATAAATAAATAACCAAGTCAAAAAGCCCATGTTCAGTGAGACTTGCCAGAATTCCATGTGCCAGAGTGCCTACAAGACTGGTGCATCCACCCTGACCCTATGAAGACATCCCTATAATGGCATAGGGTAGATGTTCCCCAAACTAGGAGGCACATGGCTAGGATGCTCCTAAGGATTCTGAACCTTAAAAAATGAACAGAAAATGGGAGAGAAAGAAGATAAAGTAAGACACAGTAATGCATAATTAAAGTAAAAAAAAAAGTGAGAAAGGGGGTGGGGAACAAAGAAGAAATGCAGACAATAAATCTCCACATAATGTTACTCAAAAGTCCAATCTTTATTAGTAGTAAATTTTATTTTTATTAAATCTTTACTCCACTATAACAAAATGCTTGTGAAATGCTTATGCATAAAATGGAAAAATCAATGTATTGCTATCAATTCTTGGAGGTGTTTAGTCAAAGTCAAAGTTAAACTAAACTTTATTGTCATTTAGAACTATACAAGTGCAGTCTAAATGAAATGTTGTGCATCAGCTCAGAGATTACAAAGGAAAGTGAAACAACACAAACAAGTAGAGGAATAAACATAACTAACAAATACAATACTATTCTCAATACATACAAGAAAGAGCAAGAGTTTAATTTTCATTTAACTGATACTAATGAGTTATGTTGCTTTAACATAATAAATGGTGATGCATTCGAAGTTTCTGCCTAATATAGACCTGGCTGCAATACTGTACAAAAAGCACTTTGTCATTTTATTATCTCTGTGTATAAATACTGTCACAGTGATAGTTACAAAATCAGTTAAAACAGAAAGCAGCATTTGTTACTTGACATTTCTTTTATTAATGGTAAAGTTTTTATTCATACTTACCAGCAGCCTCAGCCAATCAAACCAGTCTCCTATTTTGCTGGGGAGAATTATAAACTATCTCTTCTTCAGGTGCATAGAGAGTACATAACAACATGCTTGTTTACCTGTCTCTGACTCTTTTTTTTTTTAATATTCCTGATGTGACTACTAGTACTAGTCTTCAAAGCATTACCCTTGCTTAGCACGTGTCTATTTCTAGAAACCTATTTGTGTATGACACATAATGCACAGATTGCCATATTGTGCTAATATTTCCTTTAATGCAAGTTGAAATAGTAGGAGTGCATCTTTCTTCAAATTGTTATGCTTTTTTTATTTGTGCACAACTTGTTTATTTGGGAATAAAGGTATTGTCTGGAATGTTGCAGTACAC